>NC_135508.1:1952500-2107500 GCF_051989575.1 Stigmatopora nigra | reverse complement strand
TACGATTAAACATATTTTAGTACGATTAAACACATTTTAGTACTATTAAACACATTTTAGTACTATTAAACACATTTCAGTACTATTAAACATATTTTAGTACTATTAATCATATTTTAGTACGATTAAACACATTTTAGTACTATTAAACACATTTTAGTACTATTAAACACATTTCAGTACTATTAAACATATTTTAGTACTATTAAACATATTTTAGTACAATTAAACACATTTTAGTACTATTAAACACATTTTAGTACTATTAAACATATTTTAGTACGATTAAACACATTTTAGTACTATTAAACACATTTTAGTACTATTAAACACATTTCAGTACTATTAAACATATTTTAGTACTATTAATCATATTTTAGTACGATTAAACACATTTTAGTACTATTAAACACATTTTAGTACTATTAAACACATTTCAGTACTATTAAACATATTTTAGTACAATTAAACACATTTTAGTACGATTAAACATATTTTAGTACTATTAATCATATTTTAGTACGATTAAACACATTTTAGTACTATTAAACATATTTCAGTACTATTAAACATATTTTAGTACAATTAAACACATTTTAGTACGATTAAACATATTTTAGTACTATTAAACACATTTTAGTACTATTAAACACATTTTAGTACTATTAAACACATTTTAGTACGATTAAACACATTTTAGTACTATTAAACACATTTTAGTACTATTAAACACATTTTCGTACTATTAAACACATTTTCGTACTATTAAACACATTTTAGTACTATTAAACACATTTCAGTACTATTAAACATATTTTAGTACTATTAATCATATTTTAGTACGATTAAACACATTTTAGTACTATTAAACACATTTTAGTACTATTAAACACATTTCAGTACTATTAAACATATTTTAGTACAATTAAACACATTTTAGTACGATTAAACATATTTCAGTACTATTAAACATATTTCAGTACTATTAAACATATTTTAGTACAATTAAACACATTTTAGTACGATTAAACATATTTTAGTACTATTAATCATATTTTAGTACGATTAAACATATTTCAGTACTATTAAACATATTTTAGTACAATTAAACACATTTTAGTACGATTAAACATATTTTAGTACTATTAAACACATTTTAGTACTATTAAACACATTTTAGTACAATTAAACACATTTTAGTACGATTAAACACATTTTAGTACGATTAAACACATTTTAGTACTATTAAACACATTTTCGTACTATTAAACACATTTTCGTACTATTAAACACATTTTCGTACTATTAAACACATTTAACTAGTATTAAACCACTAGTTATTTGTTACTTTGTTAATAGATGGCCCATTAGAACAAATAAAAATGTTTTTCCAATCCAATATCCTGTTTTTAGTGTATTTTCAGAGGGTTGAAACAAATTAATTTGTTTTTTGTTCATTTCAATGGGAAACATTCATTTGAGCTACAAGAAAATTGACATACGAGCTCAGTCCCGGAACGAATTAAGCTCATATTATTGAGGTACCACTGTATATCATGTTGGGGACTGTATAATAAAGAAACCCTAACACTGCTCTTCATGGCATAATTCCTACAAAAGTGTCCCTGACAAATAGAGACAATGAGGCAGTGAAGATGAAGTGTGATTTGATGTCTAATCATGTCACACTTTTTGTCTCAAGTGTGACAGAGACACAATTAGCAACATGCTAGCTAAATGACAGTCTTCTTTTCTCCACAATGTTTGTTATTTCTTATATGAAGTTGTCACCAATCGCCTTTTGAACGCTGTCAACTAACTATTGAGTCATTTTCAATTGATTCCCTTTCAATAACATGACAATAACATCATTGTAATAATATTCATTTCTCCTTCAAAATAAAAAAAGATGAGCTGATATCGGGTTCACCAGATTTGCAAAAATGTAAATGGCAAAAAGTATCCTCTATAATATTAATAAATACAACTATATTTTCGTCATTTTTGTGAAATATTGCGTTCCCATACTAGTTAAGATCAGCCAATTGATGCTTATTAATGATTGCAATTCCCCTTATTAAGTGATAATAAACATTACAAATGAAAAACAACATATTTACTCACATAAGGCGCACTTAAAAGTCAAATTTGTTTTTTGTTTTTTCCATATATAAGGCGCACTGGATTATAAGGCGCACTGTCTATTTGGGAGAAAATTTCAGACTTTTAAGTGCGCCTTATAGTGGTGAAAATACGGTAATTGCTATTGACTTCCAGGTATGAAGCACTCACTACTTTACAGTCACCTCTAGAGCCAGCCATTGTTGATGTTTTGGATTTTTTTGGTATCAAATCTTGCAGTGGGGGAGGAGCTATATGATGGAAGATGTTGTAAACTAAGATGGCATCTCCATATTTAACAGTATTGTTTCAGTTCAGGCGTTTGTGTTTTTTTAATATCCGACAGTGGTGGTTGTTCGTTTTGGGTTTTCTGTTTTTTTTCCATATATAAGGCGCACTGGATTATAAGGCGCACTGTCTATTTTGGAGAAAATTTCTGACTTTTAAGTGCACCTTATAGTCGTGAAAATACGGTAATCGCTATTGACTTCCAGGTATGAAGTATTCACTACTTTACAGTCACCTCTAGAGCCAGCCATTGTTGATGTTTTGGATTTTTTTTGGTATTAAATCTTGCAGTGGGGGAGGAGCTATATGATGGAAGATTTTGTAAACTAAGATGGCATCTGCATATTTAACAGTACTGTTTCAGTTCAGGCGTTTGTGTTTTTTTAATATCCGACAGTGCTGGTTTTCCGTTTTTGGTTTTTCAGTTTTTTTTCATATATAAGACGCACTGCATTATAAGGCGCACTGTCTATTTTGGAGAAAATGTAAGACTTTTAAGTGCGCCTGATAGTCCTGAAAATGCGGTACTCTGAAAGACTCAAGTCAATAACGCACCATTTAATGATGAGCCATTTTCTGAAAGTAGCGAGCAATCACTGGCAAAGCCGATCAGTCGCCACATTTATCCATTGAACCCAGAGAAGGATCATTTGACAATGTAGACAATATAATAATAGTCGATTAAATCAAAAGTAATGTACTATAATTAGTCATACAGCAATTATCTCAAAATGTATATGAGACAATCCATTACCCCCCCCCACTCGCGAGTTGATGGAATCTATTCCAGACTTTGATCGAGAAGTTTTTTTTATCACTGGGAAAGTACATACAACAGCAATTTAAATGTAAAAGTACACATAATTACGGGTTTTAATTGTCGTCTTTTTAATTAACTTGTGTGATAGTTTAGTGCAATACAATCAGAGTTTGTCCTTCAAAATAAAAACATATTTTTTTCATGTTTTCTCTGCAGTGGTGGAACTCTTTTGACGGTGACTGGAACCAACCTGGCAACCATCAAGGAACCAAAAATCAGGGCCAAATATGGACAGGCCGAGTCTTTCCATGTAAGTGTTTTTTTTGGGACACGCCCACATACAAGAAAACTCGTGTTCCTTGTTTTATCTGGATTTTTTGGTCGTTTATTTAAAAATTGACAGGGATTATGTATATTAATGGTGACAAAGTGGCGGCCCGGGGGCCAAATCTGGCCCGCCGCATCATTTTATGCGGTCCGAGAAAGTAAATCATGAGTGTCTGCTTTCTGTTTTAGGATTAAATTCAAATTAAGATTATAGATGATGTGATATGATAAAAATTAATGCATAATTTAGACTTGACATGCACAAAATTGCAAGGTGATAAAGATGAAACGCCATTTTTCAAGACAATATGGCCGGTACGGTCAATTATTTCAAAATATAAAAAAATAAACAAATAAAACGCAAAACAAAATGTTGTTTAGACGTGTATGAATAAAAATTTAAATAAAATTTAACTGTATCTTGCGTAAAACGTGAAAAAAACTCACCGGTGCCTGCCATTGCTTGCTTAAAGCGCCACCATCTTACCTAGGGATGACATACTAGACCGCTATAGACACTCTTCCTGGTTGTACAGGTCACATGACTCCCTTTTTGTATGTGTCCACATGCAGGCAAAACCCTTCTGGAATGTGCAATCCATCAAACTATTTTTTCAATTCATAAAGTATCTCGGAAAAAACATGTTCGATGATTTTTCCCAAGATTTTCCCTTCAAAATAACACATTTGTACTCCCTATTAAAACCATGAATATGGAGGTGGAAATTGTGAATCAGGGGGCGGCTTATACGAGGGAAATTGTAAAATTCAACGATTTTAAGGCAATTTTAAAGGATGTAGAATTCAACGATTTTAAGGCAATTTTAAGGGTTTTAAAATTCAACGATTTTAAGGCAATTTTAAGGGTACGGCTTATACACAGAGGCGGCTTATATGCGAGAAAATACAGTAGGCCATTCATTGAAGGTGCGTCTTATATAGCGGAAAATACATAACTACGAAAATGTACCTATTTAGACTTCCATTTGTAAGCCATTCTCATAAATTATAGGAAATAGATGACAACTAACACCATGATATCCTCTTTTTCTGTCTTGTGTACAGAACTGTACTGTTTTCAACAACTCTATTATGGTCTGCCTGGCTCCATCCGTGGCAGACTCCGAACTGGGTTTTTCCGAAAGTGGAACCGGTCCAGACGAGATCGGTTTTTACATGGATAACGTAAACTCTTTGCTGGTGGTCAATGAGACATTCAGCTACTATCCCGATCCTGTCTTTGAACCGCTGAGCTCATCGGGGATAATGGAGCTCAAACCCACATCTCCTCTCATCCTTAAGGTCAGAAAAGCCGTCTTTTTGGCCATCTTTCTTTTCTTTTTTTTTACACTCTCGTAAACGTATCGGCCATAATCGTTAATTTGAGTCTGGCGTTTTGTAGCATAAAATGCTGGAGAGGTTATTTAAACAAAGGAAAAATGTTATATTACCGTATTTTCACGACTATAAGGCACACTTAAAAGTCTTACATTTTCTCCAAAATAGACAGTGCGCCTTATAATCCAGTGCGCCTTATATATGGAAAAAACATAAAACCAAAAACGGAAAAGCCACCACTGTCGCATATTAAAAAAAGACAAACGCCTGAACTGAAACAATACTGTTAAATATCCAGATGCCATCTTAGTTTACAAAATCTTCCATCATATAGCTCCTCCCCCACTGCAAGATTTTAGACAAAAAAATCCAAAAGATCAACAATGGCTGGCTCTAGAGGTGACTGTAAAGTAGTGAGTGCTTCATACCTGGAAGTCAATAGCAATTACCGTATTTTCACCACTATAAGGCGCACTTAAAAGTCTTAAATTTTCTCCAAAATAGACAGTGTGCCTTATAATACAGTGCACCTTATATATGGAAAAAATGGCATTCATTGAGGGTGCACCTTATAATGCGGTGCGCCTTATAGTCGTGAAAATACGGTACGTTTGCACTATTTCACGACTGCTTCCCCGAATCATAGAATACGTTACTTTGTTAATGTTATGTGTGTTATTGTAATTGTTATTGTTATTGTAAATAATGCATAATTGCCCCTATCTACGAATGATTGGTTGTTTATCTCATTGTGCCCTGCCATTGGCTAGCCCACCGATTCAGGGCACCTCCCACTTTGTGTCCTACATAACCTGCGACAGGCTCTAGCACCCCCCACGACTCTTATGAGGATAAGCAGTTCAGTAAATGAATGAATGAATAAAACACATAACATCCAATAGTAAAATATGTCAAATCCAATCAAAACAGGTTTGAAGTGTCCTAGATCAATGTATCACTTCATAAGCTGCTGTCACCACTTGTTCATCCAGCACCCCCGCAACCCTAGTGAGGATAAAGTGGTTCAGAAAATGTAAATATTACTAGCATGTTCTTCATATAGCAAACAAATAAACTCCTAAAGTATAAGCACAAAAGACTGCATTAATGTTTTAATATACATCTTATATAGTATTAAGGTCTACTATAGAGTCGTTTTAAAGAGTCGTTCAAAAATCTGACTCTTCTACTTTAGAGTCATTTTAAAGAGTCATTCAAACATCTGACTCTAATTCATCCATTTTTAGAAGGAAATTGTGATAACAATATGTCTTTCATTGTTAAAACATTAAATAAACAGCAAGGAATAATAAATTATTCCGGATTTCTGCATTTTTTTTTAGACGTTATGAATGTGCAGGGTATAAAATTAGGCATAAATGTTTTATTTTGGCGGGTGTGACTATGTCACACGCTTTCTTACAGTGAAGTGCAGAATGTTTCCGAGGTTGGTTCGGAGTGAATTATGCACTCCTGCCGAGACAATGGGATTAGAACGCCGAGTGTGTTTTTGTGTCCCACTGTTAAAGCAACAGGAGACGCAAAAGCCATCACCCCTCGCATACTTCGCTTGAGTTCTACACATTATTTCTTCAGTTCTTTTTCCAGACTATTGTTTTTATTTATTTTTTTACTAAAGCTATGTGACCAAACATTTTTGAGGGCGATTTATTTCTACTCATTTCACTCCTACCATCACATAATTTGTGTTTTGAACAAAAAAAATCAATTATTTTGCTATGATGGAGTGATTGAAATTTGTCTCGCCTAATTTGATAATTTGAGCAAAAAGTATGTTTTTTTTTTAAATAATTTTTTATATGTGGTCATTTTTTTTTACATTTCTATATGTCGGCAGTTTTTTTTTTTTTTATTTCAGTTGGCTCGGGTAAACTCCAGCACCCCAAGTGACCCTTTTTTTTAAAAATAATGTTTATATTTTATATTATTTTTTATATGGTCAGTTTTTTTAAAATTATTTATTATATGTGGTCAGTTTTCTAATTTTTTTTTATATGTGGTCAGTTTTTTTTTTACATTTTTATATGTCGGCAGTTTTTTTTATTTCAGTTGGCTGGGGTAAACTCCAGCACCCCAAGTGACCCTTTTTTTAAAAATCATGTTTATATTTTATATTATTTTTTATATGGTCAGTTTTTTTTTAATTATTTATTATATGTGGTCAGTTTTCTAATTTTCTTTTATATGTGGTCAGTTTTTTATTTTAGTTAGCTGGGATAGGCTCCAGCACCCCGTGTGACCCTTTATTTATTTATTTTAATTTTTTTATGTGGTCAGGATTTTTTTAATTTTTTTTATGGTCAGTTTTTATTATTTATTTCATTATTTTTGTGTGTTGTCATTATTTTATTTATATATATTTTTTTATGTGGTCAGTTTTTTTATTTATTTTAGTTGTCTGGGATAGGCTCCAGCACCCCATGTAACCCTTGATTATTATTATTTTTATGTGGTCAGTATTTTTAAATTATTTTTTATGTGGTCCGTTTTTTTTAATTTTAGTTGGCCGGGATAGGCTCCAGCACCCCATCTGACCCTTTATTTATTTATTTATTTTTGTGGTCAGTATTTTTTTTATTATTTTTTATATGTAGTCAGTTTTTTATTTTATTTTAGTTGGCTGGGATAGGCTCCAGCACCCCATGTAACCCTTTATAAGGATAATAGGTTCAGAAGATGACCAAATGACTAAAACAAACCACATAGTATAATAGTACTAAAATATGCCAAATTCTAGCATATAATTTCAACACAAGTTTGAAGTGTCCAAGATCAATGCCTTGGTGTTTGTAGTAGAACAAACTCCAGCACCTCCCGCAACAGTTGTGAGGATAAGTAGTTCAGAAAATGAATGAAAAAAATATTCCTGCAGTGTACAAAATGAATGAATTGAATTTTTCCTTCCGTCTTGTTTCCTCACCTGGGTTTAGGGTCGTAACCTGATCCCAGCAGCCCCGGGCAACAGTCGTCTGAACTACACGGTCCTTATCGGTGAAACACCCTGCGTCCTCACCCTGTCGGAAAGCCAACTACTGTGCGAGTGGCCTAATCTCACTGGACAACATAAAGTCACGGTTAGTGCAACTTTACGGTCTTGGAAATAATATCATATTTTCTCACATATAAGTCGGATTTGTAACTAAAAAAATGATGAGTGAATCAAGGGTAAGGCTTATATGCGCATAAATTAGACGAAATTGCCATGTGACAAAGACAAAACATATTTCAATGACTTAACCTTACATTACATGACGAATAAACTTTGTTTACCCAATTTGAATCGAGTTATCGCAAAATTAAAATCATATAAAATGACGATTTCAATGACTTTAACTTATGACAAAATTCAGCTAAAAAATGCATTGAGATATTTTAGTTATAATTTGTCAAACATTTACCTTTTTTAGTGTCAAAATAGTCTCTAATTTTTAACATTATACTTGTAGATTATTAATTTGACTTAACTGATTAATTCCCCCAAAAAATATTTTTAAAAAGTAGGTTTTTTTACCCTCATAAAAAGACTGGACCCGATTTCCAACGCTACCTGCTATGTGAGGCATGGCTAAATGCAGTATTTTTAAGGGAACTACACAGTCACCTCTAGAGCCAGCCATTGTTGATGTGTCAGATTTTTTTGTATAAAATCTTGCAGTGGAGGAGTAGCTTTGTATACTAAGGTTAGAAATGTATACATATAAAATTCACACAATTGCACGTAAACATTGCCTTTGAATCATTCTGGTATTGTTCTTTTTACAAATTGTAATTGGAAAGACTACATAACACTGCCATTACGTGAAAATATTGCAAAAAGTTGTACTTTTTGGATGTATATTTTTATTCTATATTTCTCATGTTGTTCTCAGCATCAGACAAGTTTCTTGTAGAATTTGTTGACTGCAGAAAAGGATGAAAAATAACTCAAAAAATGCACAAATAACAACCATCTCGCTCGGTGAAGGGTCTTTGATCAGAAGAGAAATGGGAATCATAGAGATTTATAATATGGAATATGTTCTTTTATAAAGAAATGCTTTTCAGGGGGGTTTATTAAACTGGCATGACGTGACGGTGAAATCACTGCACTCACACGTTCAAGTCTTCAAGAGCCTTTTGGACAAAAGTTCTGTCACAAATCAGGGCAGCTATTTTTTCCCCTCAATCCCCAGCGCCGTGTGAATAATGTCAATGTCACTTACTTGTATAACTTAAGTAAAGTATAATGCTTTGACATACGAGTGCTACGAAATACGAGCAATTTGGCTGGCTAACAATTAACGGTATCTCTTGCCTAATGCCAGAAGTCAGGTGGGGTAGGCTCCGGCACCCTTTGCGGCCCTTGAAGATAAGCGGTTCAGATGATGAATGAATGAAGGGATGGTGGAATGAATGAAGGGATGAATGAATGGATAAATGGATGATGGAATGAATGGATGAATGGATGGATGAATGGATGAATGGATGGATGAATGGTTGAATGGATGGATGAATGGATGAATGGATGAATGGATGAATGAATGACCAAATGAATGAATGACCAAATGAATGAGCGGGTGAATGACCGGGTGAATGAGCGGATGAATGAGCGGATGAATGACCGGATGAATGACTGGATGAATGACCGGATAAACGAATGAATTAATGAACGAATGAACGGACGAATGAATGAATGAACGAATGAATGAACGAATGAATGACCGAATGAATGGCCGAATGAATGAATAAACGAATGAATGACCGAATGAATGACCGGATGAATGACCAATCAGCTGCAAGGTGCAACACTGAAAAACTTCTTTTAAAATCCTTATATGCAACAATTTCTTGATGAATGTCTAAGTACGCAATGTATTTTTTTTACCCAAATAAACAGCTGCTCTTCTTAAAAAAGAATGTCAGAATGAATGAATAATATAAAAAATAACTTATCAAATCCAACACTAATCTATGCCAAATTAAAGTGTATCATTGCGACATGTTTGAAGTGTACAAGATCAACGCATCACTTTGCGAGCTGCTGTGAATAGAAAATGAAAGAATGAACCTCATTGGATGGTATATGTTGGAATTTACAAACATGTGACACATGTTTGAAGTGTCCAAGATCAATACATCACTTTGCGAGCTGCTGTGAACAGAAAATGAATGAATTAATCAAATTGGATGGCATATGTTGGAATTTACAACCGCTAGCTGTCATTGGCTGTGAAAGAGTTGAGGGCTAAAAATAAGAAAAATAATCCTGAAGTATTTTGCAAAAAAATATTAATTAATATAGTACATATTTATATTGACAATATTGAGACAAACCTTGAAGGAGAAAGTTCCAGCGGCAATCTAAAACTAAAATAAATAAATAAATAATAATAATGATAATAGTAATAATAAACTAATAATAATAGTCATTATAAAATAATAATAGTAATAGAAAATAATAATAATAGTAACAATAAAAATAATAGTAATAATACAATAAAAATAATAGTAATAAAATAATAATAGTAATAATATAATAATAATAAAAATAGTAATAATAAAATAATAATAAATACAAAAATTGGCCACAAATAATCACATTAAATTATTTTTTATATAAAATAAAAATACAATAAGTACATTGCAAAAAAATAAACAATATCATCTGTGCAATATATTCATTTTACATTATTGAACTAAACTTATTATAACTAAGAAAGCATATAAGTCATCATAAGAAAATCATAATCATGAGAGCTCTTTTTTAATACTTTAAGTATTTACAAGAACCAATTATTTTAACGCAATTTGTTTGCAACTTTTCTATGTACTACGAGTCAAAAAATAAAATTCTGCTAATGACCTTAAATGGCGCTAATGTTAGCTAGCATTGTTCAAATTTGGACACAAAAATATTTTTCAATTTTTCTCCCCTTAATACATTTTTTAGCTTCTAAATCGAGACTCATTTTCGTCAAATCCCCCAAAAATCGTCTCAGGTGACGCGAACCGAACTCGCATACAAAAATCAACTATCGCTACAACCACATTCCAAACTGCTATCGGACTAAAGATGTCCATATGTGATTGACTTTGACTGTAACAGACTTTTAAAAATCATCACATCTTGCATTAAAGAAGGTCAAACCACAGGCAGAGGAGACAGCTCGGAATATATATTTGGAAATGTGTGTGTTTGTGCCGGAACACCCGCTCAAAAGCCTCCAAAAAAATGCCTCCTTTTCAACTTATCGGCCAGTCCTTTCAAAATGGCCTCGCTATATCTTTTTGACATTTGTTCCCTGCTAGCGACAGCCAATATGCCTCCAAATCCAATGATGTCGCATCCATTTAATTCAACATGATAGCTCTCAATGGCATCAACCAATCAGCTGCAAGGTGCAAAACTCAAAAACTTCTTTTAAAATCCGTACATGTAACAATTTCTTGATGAATTTCTAAGTACGCAATGTATTTTTTTTATTATCCAAATAAACAGCTGCTCTTCTTTAAAAAAAATGGCAGGTCAAAACATTTAGCTTGAGCATTCCAAGTGTTTAAACTACTACAGAATACCAAAATAACTTATTCAAGCGAGGTAGAACACTTGTTTTTGTTTGGGTATTATTGTCCATTTGAATTCATGTATTTTTGGTTGAATTTGATCGGGAATTGAGCTAGAAAATGAGTCCCAATTGCGTCCCAATTACTTCATATTTGGCATAGTTGCTGACTGCTGACAACTAGTGGATGCAAGTGCAATTGCAGCCATCCATTATTTATTTACACCAATAACACAAGCGTAAAAATCGATTCAAATCGATTTTGAATCACTTTGAGAATCCTTCAATGTAATACAGTAATACTCTGACATACGAGTTTCCTAATATACAAGAAATTTGAGATATGAGGAAAAAGGGAAATATTTGCCTTGAGATACGAGCCCACGTATAGCGTATAATGACAATTGATATTCAGCACGAAATAATAAAAAAACATGAGTGGTGTACACATGACTGACCCGGCTAACCAAAAGGACACTTTTTTGGTCATTTTCTGAACCGCTCTATCCTCATTAGGGTCACTGGGGGTGCTGGAGTCCTTTCCAGGACCCTAGATCTATGAGGCCGACGCGCTACCCACTAGCACCACCGGGCCGCCCTGAATTAATTTGTAGTTAGTTCATGTCTGTTAACAATTTATTTGAGATATGAGTAAATCGACATACAAACTTGGTCCTGGAACGCATTCATCTTGTATCTCAAGGTATTTCTATCTAACGATATAATTTGTATTTAGTTCATGTCAACGTGAAAATTTGATTTGAGATATGAGTAAATCGACATATGAACCTGGTCCTGGAACGCATTAAGCTTGTACCTCAAGGTATTTCGGTATCACGATATAATTTCTATTTAGTTCATGTCTATGTAAAAATTTGATTTGAGATATGAGTAAATCGACACACAAACTTAGTCCCGGAATGCATTAAGCTTGTATCTCAAGGTATTTCTATCTAACAATATAATTTGTATTTAGTTCATGTCTATATAAAAATTTGATTTGAGATATGAGTAAATCGACACACAAACTTAGTCCCGGAACGCATTAAGCTTGTATCTCAAGGTATTTTTATCTAACGATATATTTTGTATTTAGTTCATGTCTACGTGAAAAATTGATTTGAGATATGAGTAAATCGACATACGAGCTTAGTCCTTGAACGCATTAAGCTTTTGTATCTCAAGGTATTTCTATCTAACGATATAATTTGTATTTAGTTCATGTCTATGTGAAAAGTTGATTTGAGATATGAGTAAATCGACATGCGAACCTGGTCCTGGAACGCATTCAGCTTGTATCTCAAGGTATTTCTATCTAACAATATAATTTGTATTTAGTTCATATCTATATGAAAAGTTGATTTGAGATATGAGTAAATCGACATACGAACACATTAAGCTTGTATCTCAAGGTATTTCCGTATCACAATATAATTTCTATTTAGTTCATGTCTATGTGGATAGTTGATTTGAGATATAAGTAAATCAACATACGAACTTAGTCCTGGAACGCATTAAGCTTTTGTATCTCAAGGTATTTCTGTATCACGATATAATTTGTATTTATTTCATGTCCCTGTGAAAAGTTGATTTGAGATATGAGTAAATCGACATACGAACTTAGTCCTGGAACGCATTCAGCTTGTATCTCAAGGTATTTCTATCTAACGATATAATTTGTATTTAGTTCATGTCTATGTGAAAAGTTGACTTGATATATGAGTAAATCGACATACGAACTTAGTCCTGGAACGCATAAGCTTTTGTATCTCAAGGTATTTCTCTATAACGATATATTTTGTATTTAGTTCATGACTATGTGAAAAGTTGATTTGAGATATGAGTAAATCGACATACGAACACATTAAGCTTGTATCTCAAGGTATTCCTGTATCACAATATAATTTCTATTTAGTTCATGTCTATGTGAATAGTTGATTTGAGATATGAGTAAATGAACACACGAACTTAGTCCTGGAACGCATTAAGCTTTTGTATCTCAAGGTATTTCTGTATCACGATATAATTTGTATTTATTTCATGTCTACGTGAAAAGTTGATTTGAGATATGAGTAAATCGACATACGAGCTTAGTCCTGGAACGCATTAAGCTTTTGTATCTCAAGGTATTTCTATCTAACGATATAATTTGTATTTAGTTCATGTCTATGTGAAAAGTTGATTTGAGATATGAGTAAATCGACATGCGAACCTGGTCCTGGAACGCATTTAGCTTGTATCTCAAGGTATTTCTATCTAACAATATAATTTGTATTTAGTTCATCTATGTAAATCGACATACGAACGCATTAAGCTTGTATCTCAAGGTATTTCTGTATCACAATATAATTTCTATTTAGTTCATGTCTATGCGGATAGTTGATTTGAGATATAAGTAAATCAACATACGAACTTTGTCCTGGAACGCCTTAAGCTTGTATCTCAAGGTATTTCTGTATCACGATATATCTCAGAATAGCTTTTTTTTTAAACTACTTCAAAACACATACATACCCAATGCATATTTATGTATGTTTTGCATATTATATATCATAGAGTGACGCAGCTGTTGCTAAAAGATATTCTCCATGTACAATGACCTACATGCTGAGGACCCCAATGGGTGTCCAGACTTAGACAGCTTATGTGGGTGTATAGTAAAGTATGGGACCTGCATTGTGTGTACTTGTGTGTACATTTGTGTACATTTGTGTTTCCCTTCTGATGCTCAGCTGTGTGTTGGCAGCTGTTCGCCTCCCTCGAGTTTTTCCAAGAAACGCGTTTGTTGTTTTGGCCTACAGCTTTTTTAGTTCTTCATTCAGTTCTTGGGTCTGTCACATGAGTAAAAATAGAGGTTGATGTTTAAAATGTGTCACCATGTTTCTGGAGATCCCTGTACTGGCGAGACTCGTCATCATCTGAAGAAAAATTGTTGTCGAGTGCTGTTAATAGATAATAAGAATCCGTGCTAGCTTTGATAAATGACAATATGTCTGCTAGTGTTGTTGGAGTTGATGCTAACTTCACTTAGTACAAGTTTCATTTTTGTATCCCACGTTTTTTTATTATTTTAACACCTTTTGTGGAGGCGCCTCCTGAATTTTGGCAAAAAGATGCAAAAAAGACAAAAGAAACATTCAATGTTCGAAGAAAAATGGAACCTAGGGGCGGGAAGCAGAAAAACTAGAGTAGTGCTAAAGCACAAATTATGATTTTAGTGAAAAAATACCATGCAGATACTCAAAACTGGAACAAAG
This sequence comes from Stigmatopora nigra, assembly GCF_051989575.1. Taxonomy (NCBI): domain Eukaryota; kingdom Metazoa; phylum Chordata; class Actinopteri; order Syngnathiformes; family Syngnathidae; genus Stigmatopora; species Stigmatopora nigra. The sequence goes on along the minus strand of NC_135508.1, from coordinate 2,092,846 downwards.
TTAACAAAATAACAACTAAACAGGGGAGAGACACTCTAACAAAGAGGGAAAAGTTACTTACAGAAACAGGAAACAATAATTCCACAAAACACGGGGTTTAAATACACAGTAGTGCAGGGGTGGCCAACCAGTCAGAGACCAAGAGCCACATTTTTTACCGTGTTACCGCAAAGAGCCACATTTTTTACTGTGTTACCGCAAAGAGCCACATCACACAGATTTATTGTAAATGTCACACACCAGCATAGTAATGACATAAATTGACTCCTACAGTACTAACAGCACAGGCCAGTCATTATCAACAATGAACATTGTGTGTGCACTGTCTCACACAGACAAACTCTCAGTTCAACCAAGTCCACAAACAAAAATATAATAATTTACAATAGCGTTTTTCTTTTTCTATGCATGTTACTTAGTGGGACTTCTGTCATAAAACCAGCGCCTATTTTTGCGCAACATTCGCTCCTTGTGAGCTGTCATTTATTATGAATGGCTTTTCGCTAGTTAAAAGCCATTCATAATAAATGACAGCTCACAAGGAGCGAATGTTGCGCAAAAATAGGCGCTGGTTTTATGACAGAAGTCCCACTAAGTAACATGCATAGAAAAAGAAAAACGCTATTGTAAATTATTATATTTTTGTTTGTGGACTTGGTTGAACTGAGAGTTTGTCTGTGTGAGACAGTGCACACACAATGTTCATGCGAGGCAGACCAAGGCGAGAGTGCTCAGCCGGGAGCAGCCAATAGGAGAGCGAGGTGTACACCCACGTGGTGGGCGAACTAGCGCGCCCACCACGTGGGTGTACACCTCGCTCTCCTATTGGCTGCTCCCGGCTGAGCACTCTCGCCTTGGTCTGCCTCGCAGGGGGTGTGGCTTTTTCAGCCGACGCTCGATCTTTGGGATACTTTTTGTGTGCGCGACGCCGTTCATTGTCGCTTCTGGTTCACGGGAGCTCTCCCACTCTGTTAAAAACGTTTACTCAAATGACCTTGCTCCTACTGGGAAACTTTGAGGTATTTTCATCCCAAGCACATGCGCATTGGACGAAAATACCGTATTGAACTCAAGCGAAGCGCACACGCAAAAAAAAATAAAACACAAATACAAACTTTGATATGGACGTAAGAGCCGCATGAAACCGGGCAAAGAGCCGCATGCGGCTCGCGAGCCGCGGGTTGGCCACCCCTGCAGTAGTGGGTTGATGACAAATTACAAGGGTCAAATAAGGCAAGAGGAGCCAAAAGGGACACATCAGGCATACATATCCGCAAACATGACACACTTAAGCTTCCGTATCACTTATCCTCAAATAGTCGAGGGGTGCTGGAGCCCCTGACTATGGATAGTAGGCAGGGAACACCTTGAATTGCCAATCAGTCGCAAGGAACAAGGACAAATTGATATTCCGGTACAATTTAGTGTTCAATCAGCGTGCCTTGCATGTTTTATGGGATGTGGGAGGGAATTTGAACACCCAAAGAAAAGCCACACAAGTCCAAGGAGGACAGGCAGACAATACATGAGGTTAATATAAGTTAATGTAAGTAAAATTTATTTTGTTTCGCGTTTTATCTGTTTATCTTTTCTCTATTTTGAAAGAAATGACCGTGTTATGGCGTTATGACATCATGGCGTTATGACATCATGACGTTATGACATCATGGCGTTATGACATCATGGCGTTATTACATCATGGAAAAAAAATAGTGTTTTAGAAAATATAAGCCGTACGCTTGATTAAGATTATTTTTTTTCTTACAATTATATATAAATAATTAATTAATTGAATATAAATATAAGTCAAGAATAGTGTTAGATTAAATTATAATTTTTTCGTTACAAATATATATATATATATATATATATATATATATATATATATATATATATATATATATATATATATATATATATATATATATATATATATATATATATATATATATATATATATATATATATATATATATATATATATATATATATATATATAAATGATTAATTGAATATAAATGGAAAAATATGGTGTTTTTAGTATAAGCCGTACCCTTCACTAAGTTATCATGATTTCTTACAGATATATATAAATAAATCATTAATTAATTGAATATAAATATAACTTAAAAAAATAGGGTGTGTTTTTAGTATATGTAAGTCATATCCTTGATTAAGTTATCATTTTTTTTAGTTACAAATATATATATAAATAAATAAATAATTAATTAGATATAAATATAAGTGGAAAAATATGGTGTTTTTAGAGTATATAAGCCGTACCCTTGATTAAGTTATCATTTTTTTCTTACAAAGATGTATATAAATAAATCATGAATTAATGAATATAAATATAATTTTAAAAAGATGGTGTTTTTAGTATATGTAAGTCATATCCTTGATTAAGTTATCTTTTTTTGTTCCAAATATACATATAAATAAATAATTATTAAATATATATACATATAAGTGAAAAATTTAAAAAAATGTGAATATATAAGCCATACCCTTGATTAAGTTATCATTTTTTCTTACAAATATATATATATATATATATATATATATATATATATATATATATATATATATATATATATATATATATATATATATATATATATATATATATATATATATAAATATATATAAATAAAAGTGGAAAAATTGTGTTTTAGTATATGTATGTCGTATCCTTAATTAAGTTATCATTTTTTTGTTACAAACACATATATAAATAAATAATACATTAAATAAATATAAACATTTGCAGAAAAATACAGATATTTTAGAATATAGAACTACTGTTAATGGATTTAGTTGTTATATGACACTAGTCTAAATGATTAGAAAGTGCACTTTGCCTTAATCACTTCATTTCTGTCAAATATTCCGCATTTATTAACAGAATAAAAGCTCCATGACGCATGTATATTTAATATGCCCTTGACAGTTTGAGCTGCTTTGCGTTAAAATACTTTGCTCCTAATGCCGGGGGTCTGTTTATTAGTTTTAGTCTTACTTTATTTTTTTTCAATTTACTGTCTACTAACATTCATACAAGCTTTTTCTAAACGTCTCTCTTGGCACAAATATGATTTATACGCACACAACTCTACTCCGTATGTACATATTTGATTCTTTTTCTTCTAATCAGGCACCAAAGTTCACTTAGAAGTACTTCAAAGTGAATAATCATTATTCATTTGAGTCGGGTATCAACCCCCCTTGTGGATTGCTTGATTTGATGCTATTCCGTATTGGGTATTTTTTTATTTACTGAGATAAACTGTTCTTATGCAAATGTACTTACTGAGCGCTAAAAGAAAAAATATACACACTAAAAAAACATCTGATTCACTTTTCTTAATTGCCATGGCTGCTCAGGGAGATATTTCAATGTTGCTAATTGCTCTGTTTGATTACCGTATTTTCACGACTATAAGGCGCACTTAAAGTCTTAAATTTTCTCTAAAATAGTCAGGGCGCCTTATAATCCAGTGCGCCTTATATATGGAAAAAAATGTAAAATATGCCATTCATTGAGGGTGCGCCTTATAATGTGATGCGCCTTATAATGTGGTGAGCCTTATATATGGAAAATATGGTATTTAGCTTCTACAGTCAAGTTTGAAATAGAATAAGGCTGGAAAACAACAAAATAAACAATAGTACTTCAACCAATAGTGGGGTCCACGCAGAATAAAAACAAAAACGTACTGTATTTTCATGACTATAAGGCGCACTAGTCTTAGATTTTTCTCCAAAATAGACAGGGCGCCTTATAATCCAGTGCGCGTTATATGGAAAAAATTACAATGTGCCATTCATTGAGGGTGCGCCTTATAATCCAGTGTGCCTTATATATGGGAAAAAATAAAATGTGCCATTCATTGAGGGTGCGCCTTATAATGTGGTGCGCCTTATATATGGAAAATACGGTATTTAGCTTCTATAGTCAAATTTGAAATAGAATAAGGCTGGAAAACAACAAAATCTGTACTGACACTGATAAATGCAAAAAAATATATTGAATAAACAATAGTACTTCAACCAATAGTGGCCTCCACGCAGCATAAAAACAAAAAAAACCTAAAAAAAATTTACTGTATTTTCACTACTATAAAGCACACTTAAAAGTCTTAAATTTTCTTCAAAATAGACAGGGCGCCTTATAATCCAGTGCGCCTTATATATGGGAAAAAATACAATGTGCCATTCATTGAGGGTGCGCCTTATAATGCGATGCGCCTTATAACGTGATGCGCCTTACATATGGAAAATAAGGTATTTAGCTCAAGTTTGAAACAGAATAAGGCTGGAAAACAACAAAATCTGTACTGAAACTGATAAATGCAAAAAAATAGATTGAATAAATAATAGTACTTCAACCAATAGTGGCCTCCACGCAGAATAAAAACAAAAATCCTAAAAAAAATAAAGTACTGTATTTTCACGACTATAAGGCGCACTTAAGTCTTAGATTTTTCTCCAAAATAGACAGGGCGCCTTATAATCCAGTGCGCCTTATATATGGAACAAATTAAAATGTGCCATTCATTGAATGAAAATAAATAACCGGATATATATTTCCACTACAAATATCAAAGATACTTTCTCGAAACTTCTCGTTTTTTTAACTTTTTTAAAGAGCAGTTTTATGTTCCATCATCAACATCGTTAAATAAAGTATTTGTAATTCTTTGCATCCTCCAGACCAGAGCTCGTGACCCAAGTTGAGAAAGTCAACTTGAGAGATCTTCATCTTCCACAGCTCTAAGCGTTTACCCTGCAGGCAAAAAAAAAATCAAATCCGCCCTCACAAAAAGTGTTCACAGTAATTGAGGTGATCTAAGGCACCCCTAGCATGCGCCTGTCATCGATGTGCTTCAGTATTGACTAGAGAGGAGATCAAAATTTGATGATTCCTCCAGTTGAAATTGGGTTAAACAACTTCTTTCATCAGGCCACCAAGTTTCGATCTCTTTAGACCGCCAACTAACCATCTGCCGCTGTAAGATAAACCGAGCCAAGTGTTTATTTTCGTTTTACATATACCGTATTTTCACGACTATAAGGCGCACTTAAAAGTCTTAAATTTTCTCCAAAATAGACAGTGCGCCTTATAATCCAGTCTGCCTTATATATGAAAAAAACAGAAATCCAAAAACGAAAAACCACCACTGTCGGATATTAAAAAAACACAAACGCCTGAACTGAAACAATACTGTTAAATATGCAGATAGCAACTAAGTTTTCAAAATCTTCCATCATATAGCTCCTCCCTCACTGCAAGATTTTATACTAAAAAATCCAAAACCTCAACAATGGCTGGCTCTAGAGGTGACTATAAAGTAGTGAGTGAGTGCTTCATACCTGGCAGTCAATATTTTCACCACTATAAGGCACACTTAAGTCTTCAATTTTCTTCAAAATGGACCGTGCGCCTTATAATCCAGTGCGGCTTATATATGGAAAAAACAGAAAAAACACCACTGTTGGATATTAAAAAAACACAAAGGCCTGAACTGAAACAATACTGTTAAATATGCAGATGCCATCTTAGTTTACATAATCTTCCATCATATAGCTCCTCCCCCACTGCAAGATTTTATACAAAAAAAATCCAAAACATCAACAATGGCTGGCTCTAGAGGTGACTGTAAAGTAGTGAGTGCTTCATACCTGGAAGTCAATAGCAATTACCGTATTTTCACGACTATAAGACGCACTTAAAAGTCTTACATTTTTTCCAAAATAGACAGTGTGCCTTATAATACAGTGTGCCTTATTATACGGTGCGCCTTATAACACAGTGTGCCTTTAATACAGTGCACCTTATAATGCAGTGCACCTTATAATGCGGTGCACCTTATAGTCGTGAAAATACGGTAATAGACTATCAAGAGAAATGAAAAATGTATTCTGTTATCATGACCAAGCGTATTGTCAACATGCCTCAGATTGCTTAACTGTCGCTAAAACTTTTGTGGATATTCTTGCTCATTAAATATGCCATTTGTGTATTTTCAGATCCGAGCCGGCGGGTTCGAGTACTCCCCTGGTACTCTTCACATATACTCGGATAGTTTGCTGACGCTGCCTGCCATTATTGGAATCGGCGGTGGTGGCGGAATGCTCTTATTGGTCATCATTGCTGTGCTGATAGCTTATAAGAGAAAATCTAGGGATGCTGATCGCACCCTGAAACGGCTTCAGCTGCAGATGGACAACTTGGAGTCTAGAGTGGCCTTGGAATGTAAAGAAGGTATTGTACACAATGCAGCTTTACTAAAAAAAATAATTAGTATACTGTATTTTCACGACTATAAGGCGCACCGCATTATAAGGGGCACCCTCAATGAATGACATTTTTTCCATATATAAGGCGCACTGTATTCTAAGGCGCACTGTCTATTTGGGAGAAAATTTAAGACTTAAGTGCGCCTTATAGTGGTGAAAATACAGTCATTTCTATTGACTTCCAGGTATGAAGCACTCACTACTTTACAGTCACCTCTAGAGCCAGCCATTGTTGATTTTTGGGATTTTTTTGTAGAAAATCTTGCATTGGGGGAGGAGCTATATGATGGAAGATTTTGTAAACTAAGATGGCACCTGCATATTTCACAGTATTGTTTCAGTTCAGGCGTTTGTGTTCTTTTTAATATCTGACAGTGGTGGTTTTTCGTTTTTGGTTTTCTGTTTTTTCCATTTATAAGGCGCACTGGATTATAAGGCGCAATGGCTATTTTGGAGAAAATTTAAGACTTAAGTGCGCCTTATAGTCGTGGAAATACGGTAATAATAATTGGGCCAAATGGATGTCTGGTTTCAACCACGACATGGCGCAATGTGTGCAGATGCAACACATTATATGATGCGTGATACTTTTATTAAACGGGTAGTCACAGTAGCTCATGAAGTGATACATTGATCTTGGACACTTCAAACGTGTGTCACAATTATATGCTTTAATTTGGCATAGATTAGTGTTGAATGTGATGTGTTTTATTTATAGTTTTATTATATTTAGTTTTTATTTCATTTATTTATCTTCTGAACCACTTATCCTCAATGGTCGCAGGGGGTGCTGGAGCCTATCCCAGCTTACTTAGGGCACCAGGTGAGGGGATTTGTGGGCAGCCAATCGTAAGGTACAAGGACACAAACAACCAATAACTAGTTTAACAATTTAGTGCTCAATTAGCTGAGACTGCATGTTTTTCGGGAACCAGAGTACACGGAGAAAACCCACGCAAGCTCAGGAAGAAAATGCTAAACCCCATACAGTGAGGACCGACCTGGGATCAAACTCACAACCCCAGAACAGTGAGGCTGATGCACTAACTACTCACCAGAGTGCTTTTTAGGCTATTAAAAATGTTTTACATTGTATTATTTTTCCACTCCACATTTTGGAGTTGGTGGTGAACTACTATCGTATCGGCAGCTCCCATTAGCTCTCTAAAATTTGTTTTCTTTTGTTCTGGTTACAGTTAACATTGAATGGTTTATTATTAAGGGAAAGGTGTTTAAAAACTCATAGAAAAAATGGGGTAACGGTAGCAACACATTTTGTTGTGCATTTGTTCCCACATCGTAAAGAGCCCATGCTGCCTTCTGCTCTCCCAGCTGTCCTTTAGAAATGTTAAAGTGTGTGTGGGCGAAGAAGCAGATAAAAGAGGTGTACTTGGGATGGAGCACGTGGGGGGGACGGGGGTCATGTAGTTCAATCATCCGCCAGCCATTATTAAAGGCAGACAAGTCTAGGTTGAACATGTGAAGTAGCATCTGAATAGACACAAGTGCAATGAATAGACATTAGCGATAAGAAAGGCAGGCATAAATTGCATTTTAAAGTAAATCGTGCAATATATGTTAAGTGCTATATATGTTAAGCTAAATATATGTTAGGCACAATATATTTTAAGCACAATATATGTTAGTCAAAATTTGTTAAGCACAATATATGTTAAGCACAATATATGTTAAGCACAAAATATGTTAAGCACAATATATGTTAAGCACAATATAAGTTAAGAACAATATATGTTAAGCACAATATATTTTATCACAATATATGTTAAGCTTGATATATGTTAAGCACAATATATGTTAAGCACAATATATGTCAAGCACAGTTTATGTCAAGCACAATATACGTTAAGCACTACATATGTTAAGCGCTACATATGTTAACCACTACATGTGTTAAGCATTACATGTGTTAAGCACTACATATGTTAAGCAATATATGTTAAGCACAATATATGTTAAGCGCAATAGATGTTAAGTGCAATAGATGTTAAGTGCAATATATGTTAAGCAAAATATATATTAAGCACAATATATGTGAAGCACAATATATGTTAAGCACCATATATGTTAAGCACCATATATGTTAAGCACAGTATATGTTAAGCACAATATTTGTTAAGCACAATATATGTTAAGCACAATATATGTTAAGCACTAAATATGTTAAGCACTAAATATGTTAAGCACAATGTATGTTAAGCACAATACATGTTAAGCACAAAATATGTTAAGCATTATATATGTTAAGTACTATATATGTTAAGCACGACATATGTTAAGCACCACATATGTTAAGCACCACGTATGTTAAGCACAAAATATGTTCAGCACAAAATATGTTAAGCACAATATACACTGAGCACAACATACGTTAAGCACAATATATGTTAAGCACAATATACGTTAAGCACAATATATGTTAAGCACTATATATGTTAAGCACAATATATGTTACGCACAAAACATGTTAAGCACAATATATGTTAAGCGCAATATATGTTAAGCGCAATATATGTTAAGCACAATATATGTTAAGCACAAAATATGTTAAGCACAATATGTTAAGCACAATATATGTTAAGCACAATATATGTTAAGCACAATATATGTTCAGCACAATATATGTTAAGCACAATATATGTTAAGCACTATATATGTTAAGCACACTTTACTGCTTTTGTTAAATTGATAGATTTCCTGCTTCCGAAATTTAACTGTCTATCAATCTTTTACTATTTCTTTTGTTTTTGTTTTCCCTGAAGCATTTGCTGAACTTCAGACAGACATCCACGAGCTGACGCAAGAATTAGACGGTGCCGGAATTCCCTTCTTGGACTATCGGACATATGCCATGAGGGTGTTATTCCCGGGCATTGAGGACCACCCTGTGCTCAAGGAGATGGAGGTACGGGTCAGTAAACTGTCATATCAATTTCAAACTAACACTCACTAACATGAATTGGAAGCAAAATCTAGGGCCGCTGAACACGCTAACCGACAGTACTTTTGTTAACAACAGTTTCACACGCTGACGATTGACGCGAGATGAAAACCCTACTTTGCTCCTGTCAATCACGTATCCTCTAGACACGTAGATAGACCGATTTCCGGCATTTGAAGGACACGAAACCTTCACAGACCCATTATGATAATAATCATAATAATTGCATTACGTGTAGTATAGTATGTCACATGGAATAGCATTGTCTCTGCCGGCTGGGTAGTTAGCACATCGGCCTCAAAGTTCTGGGTTCAATTTCAGGTGGGTCCTTACTGTCTGAATTTTGCATTTTCTCTCCGGGGATGCGTGGGTTTTCTCTGGGTTCCTCCCACATCCGAAAAACATATATGCTAAGCTACCTGGTTGTACACTCTAAATTGTCCCTAGCTACGAGTGATTGGTTGTTTGTCCCTTTGTTCCCTGCGATTGGCTGCCCACTATTTTAAGGTGTCCCCTGGCTGGTGCCCGTAGTTAGCTGGGATACGCTCCAGCACCCTATGTGACCCTTTGTAAGGATAAGAGATTCAGAAGATGAACAAATGAATAAAACATATCACAAAGTATAATAGTAAAATATGCCAAATTGTAGCATATCATTTCCACACAAGTTTGAAGTGTCCAAGATCAATGTATCACTTAACGAGTAGCGGTCACCACTCGTTCTTCCAGCACCCCCCGTGAGCCTTCTCAGGATAAGCGGTTCAGAAAATGAATTAATAAAACACACATCACATAGTATAATAGTAAAATATGCCAAATTTTATTATATACTTTCAACACACGTTTGAAGTGTCCATGATCAATGTATCACTTAACGAGCAACTGTCACCACTCATTCATCCAGCACACCCTGTGACCCTTGTCAGGATAAACGGTTCAGAAAATGAATGAATAAAACACACATCACTTAGTATGAACGTAAAATATGCCAAATATTTGCATATAATTTCAACACACGTTTGAAGTGTCCAAGATCAATGTATCATTTAAAGAGCAGTGGACACCAATCGTTCGTCCAGCACCCCCCGTGAGCCATCTCAGGATAAGTGGTTCAGAAAATGAATGAATAAAACACACATCACTTAGTATAAACGTAAAATATGCCAAATACTTGCATTTAATTTCGACACATGCTTGAAGTGTCCAAGATCAATGTATCACTTAAAGAGCAGCGGTCAACACTTATTCGTCCAGCACCCTCCGTGAGCCTTCTCAGGATAAGTGGTTCAGAAAATGAATGAATAAAATCCATATCACGTCCAATTCTAATAATGCTCAAGCATTTTATTTACTGATATGGAGGTTTCAACACTTCGTTATAACACATTGCGGGAGAGAAATTAGTGCCAAGGGGGTGACGATAAAGGTGGAAATTGTGTTTGAAAGAAGATAACCACACGTGAAGAACTTAATAATAAATAAGAACATGGCCAAGAAAGCCTACAGTGAAAGAGGCGGAGCCAAACGTTGACAGATCGGCATCTTTAGGGTGTTTCTTGGGCTCTGCATGAGTGGTGACAGGTGGAGGGAGGCCAGTGGAACGAGTCAGGGTGTCTCCATCTTTGACACAAACACATCCGATCACGTCACGCCTCGACGAACCAAAAAGATGGAGGGACGAAAGGACTCCTGACTATGGATGCATTTTTAAAATTTTAAGTTTTTTTTGACAGAAAAAATGGGGCTAAGGAGATTTTTCATTGTTGCTTTTTTGGAAAATGTAGTTTCTTATAGTATAATAGAGGGTAAAGTGTGGTAAAAATAAATAATTGTTATAATCAGATTACTGATATTTAATTAAAAAATATTCTGTTCTGTGAAAGCCAAAAAATTCTTAAAAAAATTTAGTTTAAGATTGTATTATTTTTTTTAATGCCACTACGTAACATAAAATACATAAAAAAGAATAAAGAAATTCAAAAAATGACTTTTTAGGTTGATGGCAGGATTTGGTAAATAAATTGACATTTTTTCCTGCAAGTACTTTTAATTGGCGTCTCATTTTCAACGAGTAGGCAGACATTGGCAAAAACGATTCTTTTCTTGTCAATTTTCTAACAGAAAAGGACCATGCTGTGATGCCAGAAAGGCAATTATGTCAAATTGTCATCTAAAATCGTTTCTCCGGTAGACAAAAAAAAGCAGCAGCACAACAAGACATCGATGTGTGCTTAAAAACTAAATGTTTTAACAGAAAATGAAACCTCTTTTTTCAATGTTTAGAAAAGACTTTTCTTTAAACTCCAGCATTGGAATGTTATGAAATCATCAATTTCATGAACGAAATGAAAATTTTTGGTTCGTTTTGTCAGTTTCACGTTTTGTTTGAGACATGACAAATGCATATCTGGCAACATATACATTTTTTTCCAAATTTCATACATTTTTTTGATCATTTCAAATTGTGTATGCCGTCCGTATACCAACTTTTTTGAAGAGCATTTTTTTAAGTACGTTTTTTTTGTGTAAAAACGATCTAATTTTACCCATTTCGTCTCTAATCCGGATCGTTTCGGACACTTGCAGATGAAAACGTTATCGTTAATATCTAATATTCATACTCTAAGCATGATATCAGTCAAGTACCCCTTTTCACTATATAAATATAGCGTGTCAGCAAGCAATGTACCCAAAACAGTCAAGCTATCAGCGCCATACAGTGACATCTACAGAATTTTGAATTTAGTGCATACACAAGGCGCACCGACTGATTGGGAGCACTGTCCACTTTAAAGAAAATTATTGATTGACAGGTATGGAAATGACAGGAAATGTATGTTAAAGTTATTTTTTGTGTTTTTTTTTTGTTCTTGTTGTAAATCGTGTTCTTCTTTTTCAGGTGCAGGCTAATGTTGAAAAGGCTTTGACGTTGTTTGGCCAACTACTAACAAAGAAGCATTTCCTGCTGACTTTCATAAGAACTCTCGAAGCCCAAAGGTCTGTTTTTTTATATTATAATGCTCTTATTTTGAAAGGGTACTCTATTGCTTTGAAAGGAAGACTTGTACAGATTTTGTCAAGTTGAACTGAAATGCAATCAATGACCCGTTCAATGTTTTAATGGAGATATGTCAACAATAGTTCATCACATTCTTGTCTGAAACTACCGTATTTTCACGACTATGCGCCTTATATATGGAAAAAACAGTAAACCAAAAACGAAAAACCACCACTGTCGGATATTAAAAAAACACAAAGGCCTGAACTGAATGCTCAATACTGTGAAATATGCAGATGCCATCTTAGTTTACAGCATCTTCCATCATATAGCTCCTCCCCCACTGCAAGATTTTATACAAAAAAATCCGAAACATCAACAATGGCTGGCTCTAGAGGTGACTGTAAAGTAGTGAGTGCTTCATACCTGGAAGTCAGTAGCAATTACCATATTATCACAACTATAAGGCGCACTTAAAAGTCTTCAATTTAATCCAAAATAGACAGTGCGCCTTATAATCCAGTGCACCTTATATATGGGAAAAAAACGAAAACAAAAAACCACCACTGTCGGATATTAAAAAAAACACAAACGCCTGAACTGAATACTCAATACCGTGAAATATGCAGATGCCATCTTAGTTTACAAAATCTTCCATCACATATCTCCTCCCCCCCTGCAAGATTTTATACCAAAAAAATCCAAAACATCAACAATGGCTGGCTTTAGAGGTGACTGTGAAGTAGTGAGTGAGTGCTTCATACCTGGAAGTCAATAGCAAATACCGTATTTTCACCACTATAAGGCGCACTTAAAAGTCTTCAATTTTCTCCAAAATAGACAGTGCGCCTTATAATACAGTGCGCCTTATATATGGAAAAATGTCATTCGTTGAGGGTGTGCTTTATAATGCGGTGCGCCTTATAGTCGTGAAAATACAGTGTTCACATTGATGGTGGTTGGAAATAAAACATTTCTTGAATAAAGGAATGAAAAAAAACGCAAATTTGAACCCACTCTCTCTATTTCCAGGTCATTTTCAATGCGGGACCGAGGAAATGTGGCGTCACTGATCATGACAGCCCTACAGGGGGAGATGGAGTACGCCACGGGAGTCTTGAAGCAGCTTTTGTCAGATTTGATTGACAGAAATCTGGAGAACAAAAACCATCCCAAGTTGCTTTTGAGGAGGTGAGAAAAACAAAGAAAAACTCTCCCAAAGATTCTAACTTAAAATGTGGTGAGAATAAAACATTTGGCAAAACGAAATGGTCAAAACTAAAGATGACACATGCAAAATTGTAGCCAAAGTCTTTACAAAAACAGGACGTTTCGTCTTTTCGCAATTACAGTGTTCCCTCGGTTATCGCGGTTATTGGGTACCGGACCCCCCGCAATAAGTGCATTTCCACGAAGTAGGCGTGCCCCTTCAAAAATGCTTAAAGAAACGTATAACACGTGCACAAAAGCACCACCAAGCAAAAGCATCATAGTAGTCCGGATGGAGGATCTTCTGCAGTTTTTTTGCACGTAAGAATCATCGTTATTGGGAGTTGTGAATATTGTTTTTTTTGGGCCTGTAAACAGCCATGACATCATCAATGCCATTCCTGAACTCTCACCATGTTATTGACCATTTCTTTGGCCTTTTTTGATGCAATTACTAATTCTTATTGAATATTTGGTTTCCACCTCTTGTAAGATGATGTAATTTATAATTTTAACTTAATATCTTTACATTTTTTATATTTTTTTTCCTGAAAAAAATCCTCAAAGCTCTAAGTCCGCGATAGCTGAAGCGTGAAGTAGCGAGGGAACACTGTAATACCATTTATAAGCAGTCTTTTTGCTTATGACATCTATATTTGTATTAATGTTTTTTTTGTGTGTACTAGAACGGAATCTGTCGCTGAGAAAATGCTGACCAACTGGTTTACCTTCCTTTTGTATAAATTCCTCAAGGTAAGGCCTATAACTTTCGTCTTTATAGCTGGTTTACCTTCCTTTTGTATAAATTCCTCAAGGTAAGGCCTATAACTTTCGTCTTTATAGCTGTATCAAAGATTAAAATTGACATACTTAGTATGACTTCTCATTCTTGTATGCTCATATTGAAAATATAAAAACAAATGTTAAAAATCATTATACGTTAAATTAAAACTGAGAAAATAGATACTTGTTCATATAACATAGTTATTAACATTTTTTTGATAACCCTAGCCTAAAAAACAACAACATTAGCTATTGGTGAACATAGTGACAGCCATTTCTGACCACCATAAAAAAATTCAACTCTCTAAGATGCAGAGTTTTGACAAACATAAAGTGAGAATCTTAACATAACCACACACACATCCATAAATCACACTTTATTAGATTATAGGTAAACTACCGTATTTTTACGACTATTAGGCGCACCGCATTATAAGGCGCACCCTCAATGAATGACATTTTTTTCCATATATTAGGCGCACTGTAATACAAGGCGCACTGTATTATAAGGCGCACTGTATTGTAAGGCTCACTGTCTAATTTGGAGAAAATTGAAGACTTAAGTGCGCCTTATAGTCGTGAAAATACGGTAATTGACTTCCAGGTATGAAGCACTCACTACTTTACAGTCACCCCTAGAGCCAGCCATTGTTGATGTTTTGGATTTTTTGGTATAAAATCGTGGAGTGGGGGAGGAGCTATATGATTGAAGGTGTTGTAAACTAAAATGGCATCTGCATATTTAACAGTATTCTTTCAGTTCAGGCGTTTGTGTTTTTTTAAATATCTGACAGTGGTGGTTTTACGTTGTTGGTTTTCAGTTTTTTCCATACATAAGGCGCACTGGATTATAAGGCGCACTGTCTTATTTTGGAGAAAATGTAAGACTTTTAAGTGCGCCTTATAGTCGTGAAAATACGGTAATTGTAATTTTGCTGTGCACAATAACATGAAATCCACTTTTTAAGAGAGTAAACAAAATTGTTGATAGAGTCAAATTATGAATGTAGACATTAAACTCAAGCACTTTTTTTGTTAACAATTCTCAAGGTATCATCAGAAAACGCTGAGTAATTCCTCCTAGCTTGTTTTGATTGCCCAGACGTTATTAAAACACTATCTCATCAGCCATAACGGCACACTAATAAAAAAGCTAAACCAAATTCTGATGGGTACCCTGACAAAACGGTCACGCATTTAAACCCCCATTAAAATAACAAATCTGACTGTGATGTTATTCACAGACATTACCATTGTGTTTTCACCAATGTCATGCTAATCGGGCTTCAACAGGCAGCGTGAAATAGAAAGCGCTTTGATGGAATTTGAAGGGTAAGCATGTTGGGCTCATTGAGGTCACCATGCTTTCAAGGTTTTGTACTCTTCGTGGAATAAATTCAATTCAAGGCGTCGTAAACCAGATGCTTCTGTTCATGAGGACATATTTTTGGGACTATAAGGCGTACTAGCTAAAGAATACTCAATGAAGAGGGAAAAAATGCAGTAATCCCTCGTTTTTGCGGATTATGTAGACCAGAAATGTCCGTAATAATCGAAAAGTAACAAACTGGTTATTGGAGCTTTTTTTGAGAGGCATTTTTCTTTAAAAATATTCAATTCAATTCAAGGCGTCGTAGACCAGATGCTTCTGTTCATGAGGACATATTTTTGGGACTATAAGGCGTACTAGCTAAAGAATACTCAATGATGAGGGAAAAAAATGCAGTAATCCCTCGTTTTTTGCGGATTATGTAGACCAGAAATGTCCGTAATAATCGAAAAGTAACAAA
Organism: Stigmatopora nigra; assembly: GCF_051989575.1. NCBI lineage: Eukaryota > Metazoa > Chordata > Actinopteri > Syngnathiformes > Syngnathidae > Stigmatopora > Stigmatopora nigra. Next base: position 2,076,807 of record NC_135508.1, on the reverse strand, counting down.
CTGGTTATTGGAGCTTTTTTTGAGAGGCATTTTTCTTTAAAAATATTCAATTCAATTCAAGGCGTCGTAGACCAGATGCTTCTGTTCATGAGGACATATTTTTTGGGACTATAAGGCGTACTAGCTAAAGAATACTCAATGAAGAGTGGAAAAACTACAGTAATCCCTCGTTTTTTTGCGGATTATGTAGACCAGACATGTCCGAGATAATAAAAAAAAAACGCAAAAAAACAAACTGGTTATTGGAGCTATTATATTATATTATATTATATTATATTATATTATATTATATTATATTATATTATATTATATTATATTATATTATATTATATTATATTATATTATTATATTATATTATATTATATTATATTATATTATATTATATTATATTATATTATATTATATTATATTATATTATATTATATTATATTATATTATATTATATTATATTATATTATATTATATTATATTATATTATATTATATTATATTATATTATATTATAGTATAGTATAGTATATTATATTATATTATATTATATTATATTATATTATAGTATATTATATTATATTATATTATATGATATGATATTATATTATATTATATTTTTGTACTGACTTCCGCCATTTTTTTTATCTGTCTTCCCTTTGATTTTGACATCTTTATGAACTATTTTTTTCAAAATTTGCTATGTAGTGAAGAGGTGAAGGGTCGCAATATTTATTTGTATGGCGGACAAGTGGTGGAGTGGTGAGCCCCACAGTTGTGGGGTTGTGGGTTCGATTCCAGGTCGGACCTCACTGTTTGGAGTTTGGGTGGGTTTTCTCTGGGTCCTCCAGTTTTCTCCCACATCCCCCAAAAATACATGCTAGGCTATGGGTGGGTAAACTTTTGGGCCCGGGGGAGCACATTGACTTTAAAAATGTGACAGATGGGCAGAGTCAGCACAAGATACGATACATATAAAAAAAATGCATCCGTTAACAGTACATATGAAACATGAACAGAAAAAATGGACTAAAGTATTAACATACTCATCATTCATCACTCTAGTAAAAAGTGTAAAGTACAAAGTTAAGTAAAAAGGAATGTATTAAGAAATATTAAAATGTCATTTAAAAAAAAGATAGAGGGGCTTTAAAACACGAAAAACAAATAAGAGTGGACACAGCTACTGCCATTGGCTTCCGTGTGACGGCGCCATCTAGGGGAAAGAAAAAAATCATTATTTGGACAACGTCGGCGGGCCGGTTTAAAAAGCCTAACGGGCTTCCATCATATAGCTCCTCCCCCACTGAAAGATTTTAGAACCAAAAAATCCAAAACATCAACAATGGCTGGCTCTAGAGGTCTTAAATTTTCTCCAAAATAGACAGTGCGCCCGCCCTATAATACAGTGCGCCTTAAATATGGAAAAAATGTCATTCCTTGAGGGTACGCCTTATATTGCGGTGCGCCTTATCGTCGTGAAAATACGGTAATAATTAGTCGCAGGCTCGGCCAAACTAACAATAAAATGTGACTTATAGTCCGGAAAATGCGTTGACTAAGATGTTTATTTCTTAGTGAAGTCAACAATGTCAAAGGCCAAGGTTGCTTCCTTTCACCATTTTGATGTATTTATTTTACGGACTATCGCTTTGCAAGTTTATAGGTTCCTCACAGGAGTCCTTCTCTTTATACGTGTCCTCCTCCCTTTGACCAGGAGTGTGCAGGCGAGCCTCTTTTCATGCTTCACTGTGCCATCAAGCAACAGATGGAGAAAGGACCAATAGACGCCATCACGGGAGAGGCTCGCTATTCTCTTAGTGAGGACAAGCTCATCAGGCAACAGATTGACTACAAAACGCTGGTCAGTTTAATTTAATGTTCCTGTCTCCTTTTGGCTTACAACACCACCAAAGTTAACAAATTAACTGTCGATGTGCAGAAATAATATTTTTTTAGGTTTTGTAAACTAAGTACCGTATTTTCTCGCATATAGGCCGTATTTGTGGGGGGAAAAATATGACTGAAGCAAGGGTACGGCTTATATGCGCATAAATTGGACTTGACAAATTTAACAAATTAACTGTTGTTGTGCAGAAACAATATTTTTTTAGCTCCATATGTTTGAGTAAAATCTTCGTTAGGGTTTTTGTGAACTAAGTACCGTATTTTCTCGCATATAGGCCGTATTTGTCGCTAAAAAATAATGACTGAATCAAGGGTACGGCTTATATGCGCATAAATTGGATTTGACAAAGTTAACAAATTAACTGTCGATGTGCAGGAGTAATATTTTTTTTTATCACTTGATCTTTTATTTTGAAATAAATGACTGTATTACTTGTTTCGTCTGTTAACTTGCAGTTTTATGCCTGTCAGGTTTAATTTATGCGCTTAAAAGCCGTACCCATGATTTTTTTTTATTTTTGTGGGGTTAGGTTTAGGGTTTTTGTAAACGAAGTACTGTATTTTCTCGCATATAGGCCGTATTTGTGGGGAAAAAATTATGACTGAAGCAAGGGTACGGCTTATATGCGCATAAATTGGACTAGACAAAGTTAACAAATTAACTGTTGTTGTGCAGGAACAATATTTTTTTTAGCTCCATTTGTTTATTGAGTAAACTGTTCGTTAGGGTTTTTGTGAACTAAGTACCGTATTTTCTCGCAAATAGGCCGTATTTGTCGCTCAAAAAATAATGACTGAATCAAGCGTACGGCTTATATTTGCATAAATTAGATTTGACAAAGTTAACAAATTAACTGTCGACGTGCAGGAACAATATTTTTTAACTGTTTGTTCATTGTGGAAAATGTTTTTGGTGGGATTAGGGTTTTTGTAAACTAAATACTGTATTTTCTCGCATGTAGGCCGTATTTGTCGCTAAAAAATAATAACTGAATCAAGGGTACGGCTTATATGCGCATAAATTGGATTTGACAAAGTTAACAAATTAACTGTCGACATGCAGGAACAATATTATTTAGCTCCATTTGTTCTTTGTGTAAAAAATGTGTTAAAATGTGTGTTTTTGGTGGGGTTAGGGTTATTCTAAACTAAGTACCGTATTTTCTCGCATATAGGGCGTATTTGTCTCTCAAAAAATAATTACTGAATCAAGGGTATGGCTAATATGCGCATAAATTGGACTTGACAAAGTTGATAAATTAACTGTTGACATGCAGGAACAATATTATTTAGCTCCATATGTTCATTGTGTAAAAAATGTGTTAAAATGTGTGTTTTTGGTGGGGTTAGGGTTATTCTAAACTAAGTACCGTATTTTCTCGCATATAGGCCGTATTTGTCCCTCAAAAAATAATGACTGAATCAAAGGTACGGCTTATATGCGCATAAATTAGATTTGACAAAGTTAACAAATTAACTGTTGATGTGCAGGAATAATATTTTTTTTTTTATCACTTGATCTTTTATTTTGAAATAAATGACTATTACTTGTTTTGTCTGTTAACTTGCAGTTGTATGCCTGTTAAGTTTAATGTATGCGCATATAAACCGTACCCTTGATTTGTTTGGGGGGGAGGGGGGTTTAGGCTGTTAGGGTTTTTGTAAACGAAGTAATGTATTTTCTCGCTAAAAATAATAATGACTGAATCAAGGGTACGGCTTATATGCGCATAAATTGGACTTGCACATAAATTGGACTTTGCAAAATTAACAAATTAACTGTTGATGTGCAAGAACAATATTTTTAGCTACGTTTGTTCATTGTGGAAAATGTTTTTGGTGGGATTAGGGTTTTTGTAAACTAAGTACTGTATTTTCTCGCATATAGGCCGTATTTGTCGCTAAAAAATAATGACTGAATCAAGGGTACGGCTTATATGCGCATAAATTGGATTTGACAAAGTTAACAAATTAACTGTCGACATGCAGGAACAATATTATTTAGCTCCATATGTTCATTGTGTTAAAAATGTGTTAAAATGTGTGTTTTTGGTGGGGTTAGGGTTCTTGTAAACTAAGTACTGTATTTTCTCGCATATAGACCGTATTTGTCGCTAAAAAATAATGACTGAATCAAGGGTATGGCTTATATGCGCATAAATTGGACTTGACAGGCATAAAACTGCAAGTTTACAACAAAACGAGTAATACACTCATTTATTTCAAAATAAAAGATCAAGAGATAAAACTTATTTTCAAGTCTATTCATGAAATTCAAGAAAAAAATTAACCATATCTTGCATAAAACGTAAAAATAAAACTTAATTACTTGTCCCTGCCATTGTTTGCAGGCCTCACAGTTCTGGGGTTGCGGGTTCGATCGCCCCAAGCTTACATGGGTTGTCACCGGGTACTAAGTTTTCCCCCAGCAACCCAAAAATATGCATGCTAGGCTAGCTGGTTGAACACTCTAAATTGCCCCTAGCTACAAGCTATTGGTTGTTTATCTCCCACTGGCCTGTGATTGGCTGTCGATAGAATTCAGAATCTTCCCGGCCCGGTACCTGTAGTTAGCTGGGATAGGCTCCAGCACCCTCCCGCCACCCTTGTGGGGATAACTGTTTGAGAAAATGAACTAATGTATTTATTTCACTCCTAACTTTGAGAAAATCCTCATGAATTCTAAGCAGTATTCCAATGTGGTTATCAGTGGGTGCCTTGAAGCTGTTATTTTCTAAACTGGGTGACACTTTCCAACCCCTTCTTTGTTTCATGTGCCAGACATTGCACTGCGTGAACCCAGAAAACGAGAACGCCTCTGAGGTGACCGTTAAGTGTCTAAATTGTGACACCGTCACTCAGGTTAAAGAGAAGCTGCTAGACGCTGTCTATAAAGGCAGCCCATATTCTCTCAGGCCTAAGGCTTCGGACATGGACTTGGGTAAGCCACACTAGAAAGTACTTTACCAGTTTTTTTTTTTTACTTTGAGACCAATACATAGCTGGGAATCTCATCCAATTGCTCCCCTTATTAATGAATGCAATTCCCCTTATTAAGTGATAATAAACTGTACTTAAAAGTCTAAAATTCCCAATCAGTTGGTGCGCCTTGTGTATGTAGTAAATTCAAGATTTTGTAGATGTCGCTGTATGTCGCTGACAGCTAGACTGTCTGGGTACATTGCTTGCTGACGCGCTATATTTATATAATGATTTTATTTTACCCGATATAAAAGTTGTTATATGGCGTACACAATTTGAAATGATCAAAAAATGTATGAAATATGGGAAAAAATGTAAGTTGGACATTGGTGAGATTGCTGAATAGTTATGATGAGAAATCCAAAGTACCGTATTTTCACGACTATAAGGCGCACCGCATTATAAGGCGCACCCTCAACGAATGACATTTTTTTCATATATAAGGTGCACTGTATTATAAGGCGCACTGTCTATTTTGGAGAAAAGTTAAGACTTTTAAGTGCGCCTGATAGTGCTAAAAATGCGGTAATTGGTATTGACTTTCAGGTATGAAGCACTCACTACTTAACAGTCACCTCTAGAGCCAGCCATTGTTGATGTTTTGGATTTTTTGGTATAAAATCTTGCAATGGGGAGGAGCTATATGATGGAAGATGTTGTAAACTAAGATGGCATCTGCATATTTAACAGTTTCAGTTCAGGCGTTTGTGTTTTTTTTTAATATCCGACAGTGGTGGTTTTTCGTTTTCTGTTTTTTCCATATATAAGGCGCACTGTCTATTTTGGAGAAAATTTAAGACTTTTAAGTGCGCCTTATAGTCGTGAAAATACGGTAGATAAAACAAAGAAACAGAAATGGAATCGAACCAAGAATACAATTTTACTTAACTAAGTAAACTTGCTTTGAGAGATATAGTTTGTATCACTATGGTTAAATCATGTAAATATTGCGCTCCATGCTGTATAGGAATACACACATTTGTCAATTTTGTACGCCATATAACAACATTTGTACAGGATTTTTTTAAGTATGTTTTTCTTTGTAAAACCCATTTTGGCATGGATGTCAGTCAATGCAGCGTTTTCACTATATAAATATAGCACGTCAGCAAGCAATGTACCCAGACAGTCAAGCTGTCCGAAACATATAGCGACATCTACAGAACTTTAAATTTAGTCTATACAAAAGGCTCATTAGGCGCCCTGTCCATTTTGGCTAAATTTTAGACTTTTTAGTGCGCCCTATGTGAGTAAATATATACCACATTGCATTTGTAAGGTTTATTATTGCTTAATAAGTGGAATTGCATTTAATAATAAGGGATTTGGTTGCCTGAGGTTGCCAGATATGCAACAACTCATCTTTCAATTGAAAATAACCATTAACATATAACATATTTGGTCTTGAAATCCTTCAAGTACCAGTTAAATACCCCCCCCCCCCTCAAAAAAACCCAGAAACTTTATCCTAACACCATATTTCCTTCCATTTTCCTCACAAAAATCCTTCATCTAAAGAATGGCGTCAAGGTCGAATGGCCCGAATTATTCTGCAGGATGAAGACATCACCACGAAAATAGATAATGACTGGAAAAGACTCAACAGTCTGGCTCACTATCAGGTATCGGGGAAGGGGGCACAAATATGGGCACAGAAAGTAAAAATGCACCAAAGCAAGTTTTCACTCAGGAGTAATAACATTTTTTGCTGGTTTCATTTAATGTGTAGGTTACAGATGGCTCCGTAATCGCACTGGTGCCAAAGCAGAACTCTGCCTATAACATCTCTAACTCATCCACCTTCACCAAGAGCCTCAGCAGATACGGTACTTGCCTTCTTATTGACTTGATCCCCATCTTTCTCTCTCTCACTTTCTCTCTTTGGCTGTTTCTGTTTATGATGGCAGCAATCATAGCCTCCATTCTTCTTTTTTTTCCCATCTCGGTCAATGGCAATCCTTTTTTTTTTTTTTTATCTAGCACCATCACCCCCTCAGGCCAAGGCTGTTTAATGGCTATTTCCAAGCAGCCTGTAAATGAGAGGTATAAAAGAAGACACCTCAATACCTAGCTGACAAAGAAGTGAGGATGAGTGACAGCAGTGATTGACAGATCCCCCAATGTGGAGTTAAATGAAAAATCAGATTAAAGGAGCGATTGCTATTCTTAAAAATATGACGCATTTGTTAAATTGCTATGACCGCTAATGTATTCGAATATAACTACCTTTTTTCCCCGGGTCTGGGTGGGTTTCCTCCGGGTACTCCAGTTTCCTCCCACAAAAAAAAAACATGCATGGTAGGATGATTGGACACTCTAAATTGCTCCTAGCTACGAGTGATTGGTCGTCCGTCTCCTTGTTCCTTGCAATTCGCTGGCCACTGATTCAGGGTGTTGTCCCCTGCCTATGGCCCAGGGACAGTTGGGATTGGCTCCAGCACCCCCATGACCCAAGTGAGACAAGTGAACAAGAGATTCAGAAGATGAATGAATGTATAAAACGCACAAAACATAGTATAATAGTAAAATCTGCCAAATTCTAGCATATAGTTTCAACACAAGTTTGAAGTGTCCAAGATCAATGTATCACTTAACGAGCAGCTGCCATCACTTGTTCCTCCAGCACCTTCCCATGACCTGGTTCAGAAAACGAGATGAGATAACCCTCTCCCATGAATTTCAACTACTACTACAGATAATATGATGCTATTTTTTCTCTCTCTGGGGGTCGCAGGGGGTGCTGAAGCCTATCCAAAGCCGATTACACTCACAAGGGTGTTCATGTGTTTTGGTCCTCAATTATATATATATATATTGTTTTAAAGTCATGTTGACTGTTACAACTCAAGCCAATATAGCGAGCTAAAAAGAGTCGGGTGGAGGGTGCTGGAGCTTATCCCAAGTAACAACGGCCACCAGGTGGGGGACACCCTGAATCGGTGGCCGGCCAATCGCAGGGCTCGATGAGACAAACAATGTACACACCCCCAAAACATGCATGCTAGGGTATAGTTTATCAGCTTATTCATTGATTGTTTTATTATTTTTTTAAAAACATTGGGTGTTTTTTTTGTGTTTAGTTTGTTAGCTGCAAAATATTAACGATGACTTTTCTTAAGATTTTCCCTTCAAAGTAACACATTTGTACTCCCAATTAAAACCATGAATATGGAGGCAAAAATGTGGAATCGGGGCGGCTTATACGAGAGAAATCATCAAATTCAACGATTATAACCCAATTTTAAGGGTACGGCATATACGTGGAGACTGTCAATATGCAAGAAAATGCAGCCGATACGGCCATTTTTATTAAACAAATAGTCCACTAGTAAGAATGACGAGTGCTTTGGATAAATATGTCCATGATGGGTTTGGAATTAAAGCCTCTGGCGACCTCCAAACATAAAAAAACCCAAAACAACAGACACCACTCCAGTGAGACTATCTATCTCTTTTTGAGCCTATGCCCTCCCATTACTCTCAATTCCATTCCCCCCGCCTCTCTAACACGTATTTCTCGCCTATCTCCAGCATTCCCATTCATCTATCCCCATGTTTTACCCGAACTCAGACCAACCCCGTACGCCTCACCTCTCCATTTCCGTCTTCTTACGCCGAACCGTCGCAGATACGAATCTCCTAGCTTGGCGCTAATCAACTTTGACACTCTCTCCATGAATAATAAAACACAGAAGAGAACAGGCAACTATAAAAAAAAGGGAAAAGTGCCATACTATAAAAAGATGAAACGAAACCACTATCCTTTTTTTGGGGAGGAGGAGTTCAACTTAGCCATTAGGGAATTGTAGATATCTTCATTTTCTGTTTAAGTCTTTTATGCATATTGGCTTTGGATAGGCTCTAGCACCCCCTGCGACCCCCAGAGAGAAAAAAAAATGCATCTTATTATCTGAAAGTAGTAGTTGTAGTAGATGAATTTCATGGCAGGGGGGTTATCTCATCTAATTTTCTGAACCGGGTCACGGGAGGGTGCTGGACGAACGAGTGATGACAGCTGCTCTTTAAGTGATACATTGATCTTGGACACTTCAAACTTGTGTGGAAATCATATGCTAGAATTTGGCAGATTTTACTATTATACTATGTGATGTGTGTTTTATAAATTCATTTTCTGGACCGTTTATCCTGAGAAGGGTCACGGGGGGTGCTGGACGAACGAGTGGTGACAGCTACTCGCTAAGTGATACATTGATCTTGGAAACTTCAAACTTGTGTCGAAAAATATGCTAAAATTTGGCATATTTCGCGATTATACTATGTGATATGTGTTTTAAAAATTCATTTTCTGGAACGTTTATCCTGAGAAGGGTCACGGGGGGTGCTGGACAAACGAGTGGTGACCATTGCTCGTTAAGTGATACATTAATCTTGGACACTTCAAACTTGTGTGGAAATCATATGCTAGAATTTGGCATATTTTACTATTATACTATGTGATGTGTGTTTTAAAAATTCATTTTCTGGACCGTTTATCCTGAGAAGGGTCACGGGGGGTGCTGGACGAACGAGTGGTGACCGCTGCTCGCTAAGTGATACATTGATCATGGGCACTTCAAACTTGTGTGGAAAAATATGCAAAAATTTGGCATACTAAAGTGCCATACTATAAAAAGATGACACGAAACCACTATCCTTTTTTTGGGGAGGAGTTCAACTTAGCCATTAGGGAATAGTAGATGTCTTCATTTTCTTTTTAAGTCTTTTATGCATATTGTGGGAAGTGGAAGAATGAAGTAGAATGAATGAAGAGTTTATAATATGCTTTCTTCTTTCATTTGTGGTTGTAGAAAGCATGCTGAGAACAGCCAGCAGTCCAGACAGTCTTCGATCACGAACACCCATGATCACCCCTGACCTGGAAAGTGGAACTAAATTGTGGCATTTGGTGAAAAACCACGACCATTCGGACCAGAGGGAAGGCGACCGGGGTAGTAAGATGGTTTCTGAGATCTACCTGACAAGGCTCTTAGCTACAAAAGTAAGAGATGACAAGCTGAATATGGTTTTGGTTTTTCATTTACTGTGTTTTCTTACATATATGACAATTTTAGCGGGATAATTTCAAAATAAATCAACGAATACAGGACATACATTTATATTTCTAAAGATTTCATAACTTGGATCTTGTTTCATTTCTATATCAAAGGGTTTTGTAACTAGAACATTTCGTACACAGATGCATTTGTAAGTAGAGGTATGAGTCCACAGTGCTACCTCGACATACAAGCGATTTGAGATACAAGTAATTTTTGAGCAGATTTTTATCTTGAGATAAGAGATTAATTTGGATATACAGTGTTCCCTCGCTACTTCGCGGTTCAGCTACCGCGGACTCAGAGCTTCGCAGATTTTTTTTGGGAAAAAAAAATACAAATATTACATTGAAACCACATATTTTACATTTTTTTTGTTATAACATGAATTTCACTCTCTCTACCCGTATTCTATATGGTGTACTGTATACAGGGGGGGTAAATTTAAAAAATAAAAATAAAAAAAATAAAATAAAAAATACAAAAATAAAAAGAATTGAATTAAATTCAAATTAAGCATTTTTGAAGGGAATCCCTACTTGGCGGAAATCCACTTATCGCGGGTGGTCCCGGTCCCCATTAACCGCAATAAGCGAGGGAACACTGTATGGGTATACAGCTCATAAGAACATCATGGCCACTGTTTTTACCGTCGCAACTCCCTCGTGTAATGTCTGTACGAGCAATGGGCGGAGCCTTGCATTTTTTCAGTGTTTTTTTTCCTCGTTAGTCAGTGCTAAAGGCGGAGCTTGTTCGCTAATACGAGAGGAGTCTATACTACCTCTCGTTGGAAAGTGGTAGTGCGTTATCCTATTGTGAGGACATTTGTATGCATCATTTTCGGAATATTTTGAAGGGAATACAAAAGCAAACAACCCTCGATAGGTAGCATCTGAAAGTCAGGGTGGAGGCGGGGCTTAAAGAGCCAACTTGGGAGAAGAAAGGTATCAAAATTTAAAACAAAATTAGAATTAAGTTTAGTTTAAAGTTAGATTAAACTCATTTTTAGTGTGTCTGCATTGTAATCCAAGTTCATTTAAATGAGTTTATGTTATGTAACCAGGGCGTTGCCGGGCAAAAGTTTGTGGTATACCTAATGAGACATTTTGTTTCCTATTCAGGGCACATTACAGAAGTTTGTAGACGACCTGTTTGAGACCATATTCAGCACAGCCCACAGAGGCAGCGCCTTGCCGCTGGCTATTAAGTACATGTTTGACTTCCTTGATGAGCAAGCAGACAAACACAACATCACAGATTATGATGTACGGCACACCTGGAAAAGCAACTGGTAAACATGAACTTCTTGTACCACTGTTTTTTTGTTGTTGTTGTTTTTTGGACCTATTTTTATATCGTACCATAAGTAAAAAAATATGGTACTCAAAACTAAATTTTCGACTACTGTCCAACCAACAAGTAAATATGAGCAATATTCGCTATTGCAATTTTTTTAAGCCATTATGCAATATTTTTTTTTATAAATTATTCTTAAATGACATTTTATTTCCATACACAAGGCGCATCTGATTATAAAGTGCATGAATGCATCATTGTATGGCATTTGCCTTTTTTGGTTATGTTATTTGTCTTTTTGTGCCCTGTGATTGGCTGGCCTGGTGCTCGTAGTTATTTGGGATAAGCTCCAGCACCCCCACCCGACTTTTTCCAGCTCGCTATATTTGATTGAGTTGTAACTGTCAACATGACTTTAAAAATATATATATAATTGATGACAAAAGAACACATGAACACCCTTTTGCCCATAATTGGCTTTGGATAGGCTCTAGCACCCCCTGCGACCCCCAGAGAGAGAAAAAATGGCATCTTATTATCTGAAAGTAGTAGTTTTAGTAGTTGAAGTTCATGGGAGGGGGTTATCTCATCTAATTTTCTGAACCGGGTCACGGGAGGTTGCTGAACGAACGAGTGATAACAGCTGCTCGTTAAGTGATACATTGATCTTGGACACTTCAAACGTGTGTGGAAAAATATGCTAAAATTTGGCATATTTTTACGATTATACTATGTGATGTGTGTTTTATAAATTGATTTTCTGGACCATTTATCCTGAGAAGGGTCATGGGGGGTGCTGGACGAACGAGTGATGACAGCTACTCGTTAAGTGATACATTGATCTTGGACACTTCAAACCTGTTTGGAAATCATATGCTACAATTTGGCATATTTTACTATTGTACTTTGTGATATTTTTTATTCATTAATTCATCTTCTGAATCTCTTATCCTTACAAAGGGTCACATGGGGTGCTGGAGCGTATCCCAGCTAACTATGGGTACCAGGCGGGGTATAGCCTGAATTCGTGGCCAGCCAATTGCAGGCTACAATGAGACTAACAAACAATTACTCGTAGCTAAGGGGCAATCTAGAGTGTCCAAATAAAATACAAATATGGTCAATAACATGTTTTCTTCTTCGACTTTCTACAGCCTTCCTCTACGCTTCTGGGTGAATGTGATCAAGAATCCTCAATTTGTGTTCGATATTCAAAAGAACAGCATCACAGATGCCTGTCTGTCGGTGGTAGCCCAGACTTTTATGGATTCCTGTTCAACTTCTGAACACAAACTGGGCAAAGATTCGCCATCCAACAAGCTTCTCTACGCTAAAGACATCCCCAACTACAAGAATTGGGTGGAGAGGTAAATCTTAACTCACATACAGACAAAGTTCAATTCCAAAAACTGCAATACAAAAGTGAAAAAAAACATATTCAGATCAGAGAAAACTACAGTGTTCCCTCACTACTTCGCGCTTCAGCTATCACGGACTCTTTGCGGATTTTTTTCAGGAAAAAAATAAATAAAAAATGTAAAGATATTAAATTAAAATGATAAATTACATCATTTTACAAGAGGTGGAAACAAAATATTCAATAAGAATTAGTAATTGCATCAAAGAAATGGTCAATAACATGGTGAGAGTTCAGGAATGGCATTGATGACGTCATGGCTGTTTACAGGCGCATCTTCACCGCCCAAAATAACAATGTTCACAACTCCCAATAACGAAGTTTCTTACGTGCAAAAAAACTGCAGAATATCCTCCATCCGGACTACTATGATGTTTTTGCTTGGTGGTGCTTTTGTGCACGTATTACACGTTTCTTTAAGCATTTTTTAAGGGGCACGCCTACTTCGCGGAAACGCAGCTATTGCGGGGGGGGTCCCGTTCCCCATTAACCGCGATAACCGAGGGAACACTGTATTCCTCAAAGACCTGGACTTTGGTTGTTTGTGAAAATATAAACAGGTAGCTAACTCCACGACGTCTTCTACAATGTATACGAAACAATTTTCTGCTTTCTTGCATCTTTTCAAAATCAGGATCTGGCATCCCCGGCTCATTAATATACAATATGCAAATATCCGATTCCCCTAGATATATATTTTTTTGATCTTGCTCATCAAGTAGGGATGGAAAAGACACAGGTGATAGGAGGATTTGTTGCAACTGTGACATTATTTACCGCTCACTGAAAACAGACCTCGGTTCACCCCTTCATCTTTTATTCAAGAGCCAAATGTTACTGAGCAGGAGATAAGTTATGCGCCACTGATGCTTGCTGTAGTTGCCTTTCGAGTCTATTAATCTCTAAGTAGCTTTTCAAGGCTACTTCCTCCTTAACTCCAGGCGTGCTAGTGTGAAGTATTGAGTAGGTGCTTGAATTCTTTTAATGCGACTTGGTCTATCTGAACATGGCTAGTTAGCATGCTAGGCTAAACAAGCTTTCAAAAAAAATATATATAAATATATAAGATTTTTGTAATGCAACTAGGTCAATCTAAACTTAGTTAGCATGCTAGAATAAACTAGCTTTTTTAAAAAAGAGAAAAATTTTCAATTATTTTAATGCAACTCTGTCAATCTCTCTGTCAATCAAACATTGCCAGTTAGCATGCTAGGCTAAACTAGCTTTTTAAAAATATATATAAGAATTATTTTCATGCAACTTGGTCAATCTAAACATAGCCAGTTAGCATGCTAGGTTAAACTATCTTTTTTTTTAAATTAAGATTTTTTAAATGCAACTAGGTCAATTTAAACTTAGCTAATTAGCATTCTAGGCTAAACTAGCTTCTAGAAAAAAAGAAAAATTCTCAGAATTATTTTAATGCAACTCGGTCAATCTAAACATTGCCAGTTAGCATGCTAGGCTAAACTAGCTTTTTAAAAATATATATAAGAATTATTTTAATGCAACTCGATCATCTAAGCATAGCTAGTTAGCATGCTAGGCTAAATTATCTTTTTTTTTTTTTAAAGTCTCAGAATTATTTTAATGCAACTTGGTCCATCTAAACATAGCCAGTTAGCATGCTAGGCTAAACTAGCTTTAAAAAAATATATTAGAATTATTTTAATGCAAATCAGTCAATCTAAATTAGCCAGTTATTATGCTCGGCTAAACTAGCTTTAAAAAAAAGAATTCTCAGAATTATTTTAATGCAACTCTGTCAATCTAAACATAGCTAGTTAGCGTGCTAGGCTAAACTAGCTTTTAAATAAAAAATAAAAAAATCTCAGAAATATTTTATTGCAACTCGGTTAATCTAAACATAGCTAGTTAGCATGCTAGGCTAAACAAGCTTTTTTTTAAATAAAAAAATTGCAGAATTATTTTAATGAAAATCAGTCAATCTAAACATAGCCAGTTAGCATGCTAGGCTAAACTAGCTTTTAAAAAATATAAGAAAAATTCTCAAAATTCTTTTAATGCTACTCGGTCAATCTAAACATAGCTAGTTAGCATTCTCGGCTAAACTAGCTTTTTATAAACAATTCTCAGAATTATTTTAATGCAACTCGTTCAATCTAAACATAGCCAGTTAGCATGCTAGGCTAAACTAGCTTTAAAAAAAAGAATTCTCAGAATTCTTTTAATGCAACTCGGTCAATCTAACCATAGCTAGTTAGCACAATAGGCTAAACTAGTTTTTTAAATGTTTTTTTTTTTAAATCAGGGACCAAGAACAAACAAACGTTATAATAAACAGTAAAAATAAACAACATGCTAATTAGTCATTTGATAACTTATCAATTTTAATACCTGTCAAGTCATAAGCTTTTCATATATCATAAATTAAAATGTCGCATATCCTTCACACAAAACAAACAACCCCAAAATCGCCACATAAACTTTTCATACCCAATCTCACAATCCAATTTAACCCCAATTCTTTACTTTCTTCAATTCCATCTCCATTCCTTCACTTCTGCAATTTCATCTCCATTTCTTTTTAACACACCACAACTAACCTTTGCCTTGAACTAGATGAATAATGCACCTCTGTAAATGAATGTTTTTATTTGGCTATCACTCTCAAGCTGCCGCCTCCCCGCAAAAAAAATGGTTTGCATTTCACTCTTTGAGTCGCGTCTGACATTTTATTTTGATTTCCTCGCCCGCCTTATCTGTCCAGCAATATTAATACGGATGACAATAACGAGTCGGTGTTGATTCCATCTTGTAGATATTACGCCGACATATCCCGAATGCCGGCCATCAGCGATCAGGACATGAGTGCCTACCTAGCAGAGCAGTCCCGCCTTCATCTCAGCCAATTCAACAGCATGTCTGCACTACACGAAATCTACTCTTACATCATCAAATACAAAGACGAGGTGAGTAATCTTTTTAATTTTTCATATCTGGTCATACTTCAAGCACTTAGCACACAGAAAAACACTGTGAGCAACATCATAAATGCCCACTATAGGCACACATCAGTATTACACCTGCTATAAGCAAGTGCATGTCAACTACCCATATATGATCTAGTCCAGTGGTGTCAAACATACGGCCCGCGGGCCGGATCCGGCCCGTCTGGTGGTTTGGTACGGCCCGGGGAAGAAAGCTGCATTGTATAAAAAAAATATGATTTTTCTTTAAAAATTGTAGTTATTGTATTAGCCGCTAGGGGGCGCAGAAAAAGGTAATCATTACAGATATAATAATTAGATTTTTTTTTAATAAATGGATTAAAAGAATGGGATTAAAAGCCCTGAATATTCAGTTTTTTATAGATCTAAAACAATTTTTATTTTAGTTTTTTTAAAATTTATTTTTAGTATTTTTTGAACTAAAAACACAGAAAAAAATTGATTAAAAAATACAATTATTGATTTAAAAGGGGGAAATCAGGAAATTTAATATGCATCTATGCTGATACGCATTTTTTAAATATATTTTTAGATTTTGCAAATAATTTTTGAACTAAAAACTGAAAAAAATGATTAGAAAATTACAATTATTGATTTAAAAGGGGGAAAATCAGGAAATTTAATATACATCTGTACTGATACAAATTTTTTATATATTTTTAGATTTTACAAAATGATTTTTTTAACTAAAAACACAAAAAAATTGATTAAAACATTAAAATTATTGATTTAATAAGGGAGAAAATCAGGAAATCTAATATACATATATACTGATACATTTTTTTAAATATATTTTGCAATTTAAAAAAATCATTGTTTTAACTAAAACACAAAAAAATTGATTAAAACATTAAAATTATTGATTTAATAAGGGAGAAAATCAGGAAATCTAATATACATCTATACTGATACACATTTTTTATATATTTTTAGATTTTACAAAATAATTTTTGAACTAAAAACACCAAAAAAATGTCTAAAAAAATGACAATTATTGATTTAATAGGGCGAAAATCAGTAAATGTAATATACATCTATACTCTTCACTTTAATTTAATCCTAAAACAGAAAGTCCGCACTCATCATTTACTTTCCCGGGCCACACAAAACGATGCACCGGGCCACATTTGGCCCTCCGACCGCCACTTTAACATACATATCTTAGAAGGAACATTGCAGGTGAGGTTCCACTCTATATATAAACCATACCCCGAATTAAAACCGCCTCCAATAAAGCACAAGGGCAAACGGTCTTCATGACTTCAGCCTTGCCGCTCTTCTTCCAATGACTGTTAAACCTGCATAGCTTCATCTACCCCATTTATAATGTTAAAAGGGTAATATTGCAAGCACCAAGGTTACATTTTACAATATATATCCTCATATACAGCATCACTCTCTTACATCCTCTTCTTATTTTCACGCTATGGTTATTTCCTTTCCAGCTTAAGCCCTCAACTTTTTTTTACTCGCCTCTCGTGACTCGTGACGGACGGCTATATATATATATTCTCATCAAACCTTTGATTTACTCCACTTTATCACGTAAAATGATGAAAGATGAGAAGTTGCAGCCTCCTCTTCATTTCCTTCCTTCCTCTTCATCCATCTATTAAAGCGGTATTATAGTCATTGCTTTGCAGCTGGCTTCATTCAAACCATTTGATCCCCTTCATTATGGTCTATTATCAAGGAGAAGGTAGCTAGTAACATCCCATAGTAAAGATGTGTATATAAGTACATGTCCATCCAGTACTGTGAAGATAAATGCCGAACTACTCATCCTCTTTTCATTGCATTTCAACTTGTAATCAGTTTTAAATGGAATCATGGGCATTAAGCTCAAATTAGCATTAGTTAGCTTATGCCTATGCTGTTTTGTATGGGGGATGAACATTCGGTATACAGTGGTACCTCGAGATATGAGCTTAATGTGTTCCGGGACTGAGCTAGTATGTCGATTTATTCGTAAGTCGAATGAATGTTTCCCATAGAAATGAACTAAAAACTAATTAATTTGTTCAAACCTTCTAAAAAATCACCCAAAACAGGATATTGAATAGGAAAATCATTATTATTTGCTCAAATTCACCATCTATTAACAAAGTAACATATAACTAGCGATCTAATACTACTAAAATGTTTTTAATCTAATTAAAATTAGACGGATTTCGCAAAGGGGAGACTTTTTGCACGGCAACAAGCCCGTAACATAACATAAACGAATTGAAATGAATTGGATTACGATGTAAATACACTCAAAAATAAGTTTATTCTAACCTTACACTAAACTTAATTCTAATTTTGCTTCACATTTTGATACCTTTCTTGGCTCTATTTAGCCCCGCCTCCACCCTGACTTTCAGATACAACCTATCGAGGGTTGTTTGCTTTTGTCTTCCCTTCAAAATATTCCCAAAATGATGCACAAAAATGTCCTCACAATAGCATAACGCACCACCACTTACCATCGAGAAGTAGTATATACTCCTCTCATATTAGCGAACAAGCTCCGCCATTCGCACTGACTGAAGTGAAAAAAACACTGAAAAAAATGCAACACTCTGCCTAGTGGTCACAAATACATTACACGAGGGAGTTGCGATGGGAAAGACAGTTTCCATGATGTTCTTATGAGCAGCCTCTGGTGTCCACTGTCTGCTCTTATCTCAAAATTTGTCTCCTATCCAAGATAAACATTTGCTCAAAATTTTACTCGTATCTCAAGATAAACATTTGTCCAAAATTTTACTCGTATCTCAAGATGAATATTTGCCCAAAATTTTACTCGTATCTCAAGATAAATATTTGCCCAAAATTTTACTCGTATCTCAAGATGAATATTTGCCCAAAATTTTACTCGTATCTCAAGATGAATATTTGCCCAAAATTTTACTCGTATCTCAAGATGAATATTTGCCCAAAATTTTACTCGTATCTCAAGATGAATATTTGCCCAAAATTTTACTCGTATCTCAAGATGAATATTTGCCCAAAATTTTACTCGTATCTCAAGATGAATATTTGCCAAAAATTTTACTCGTATCTCAAGATGAATATTTGCCCAAAATTTTACTCGTATCTCAAGATGAATATTTGCCCAAAATTTTACTCGTATCTCAAGATGAATATTTGCCCAAAATTTTACTCGTATCTCAAGATGAATATTTGCCCAAAATTTTACTCGTATCTCAAGATGAATATTTGCCAAAAATTTTACTCGTATCTCAAGATAAATATTTGCTAAAAATTTTACTCGTACCTCAAGATAAATATTTGCTAAAATGTTTGCTCGTATCTCAAGGTAAATATTTGCTAAAAAAATTTACTCGTATCTCAAGATAATATTTGCTAAATTTTTTACTCGTATCTCAAGATAAGTATTTGCTAAAAATTTTACTCGTATCTCAAGATAAATATTTGTTTAAAAAATTTACTCGTATCTCAAGATAAATATTTGCTAAAATTTTTACTTGTATCTCAAGATGAACATTTGCTAAAATTTTTACTCGTATCTCAAGATAAATACTTGCTAAATTTTTTACTCGTATCTCCAGATAAATATTTGCTAAAAATTTTACTCGTATCTCAAGATAAGTATTTGCTAAAAATTCTACTCGTATCTCAAGATAAACATCTGCTCAAAATTTTAATCTTATCTCAAACTGCTCAAATGTCAAGGTACCACTGTAACCTTGTGATATCTGGGTAAGAATGCAGCAAATAGGTTAAAAATCTTCTTACGTTACAGATCCTATCAGCGTTACAGAAAGACGAACAGTCCCGAAGACAGAGGCTACGTGGAAAATTGGAGCAAGTTATTGACACCATGTCGTTAGCTAGCTGAGGACCAAAATCCTCAATTTTCTGGATTAACCAGGGCAAGAAGTCTTTTTCATGGACGCCATTGCGCTCCCTGACATGTGAAATCGGACTTTGTGGACGTTTTTTTTGGACAGCAAATGACAAAGTCAACGAAAAGACGGCAAAATGGATGGATTTTTTTGATGTTGTTTTTTTTAGCTATTAACCAAGCCTGGAAACAACCAAATGGAGTCCTCAACTGTGTTGAGTCCAGTCCAGAAGAACTTGGTTGTTGACTTTTATGGACAAAAAAAAAATCAGGACCAGAGTTAGAAATTCAACAGACAAAAACTGCCACAAAAAACTGTCTGTTTGTCTTGGCTGTTATGGTCCCAATTTGGGATTGCGATTTCCCAGTTTAACTTCTCATCAGGGTGGATACTGAGGACGAATAACTGGGAAAAAAACTTCCTCTTGGCACTGATTTTAAAAGAAAAACATACACACACACCCACATACACAAAAAAAACCTCCATACCTGAAAACAAGGAGTTTTTGTATGATTTCTTCGTTTAAAAATCTTGCTTTTTGGTTGGTTAACATGTTTAATTCCATCACCACCAAACTGCCTCTTCTCTTTTAGTGCAGTGCCACTCGTCTTTCTGCTGAATTTGCACAAAAAAGCGAACGAAAAAAAGAACAAAAGGATATATGAACACATTTATAGCTTATATAAATATACACTTTGTTGTTTTTAGTTGACCGAAACGTTTTTTTTTGTTGCATTTTATGTACAAATGATAGCTTTGACAGGATTTGATATTTCAAAGTAGAAAAATGTGAAAAAAAACTACCAAGGAAACGTCGTAATGTGCCATGTTTTACTTTGAATGTTGTTTAGTGCAAAGAGACTTGTTTTCTTTAGATAAGAATATAATGAAATGTTGTCATCATTTGTGGGACATTAAAAATAGATACATGGAAAAATAGATTTACAAAAAAATGGCAGAAACTTCTTAGATCTTATAAGACGATTCATATTTTAGGCCCAGTTTAGAATAATTGAAATCATATACAAATAGAACCAAAATAGCCATTTCAGAACAGATATTCCAGATTTTCTGCATCCTGTATTACATACTGTGTATACAATACAGTAATACCTTGATATACAAGCATAATGTGTTCCGGGACTGAGTTCATATGTCAATTTACTATCAGAAATCAATAATAATTAAATCCAAATTCATCTGTTCCCACCCTCTGACCAAAACACACAAAAAAAACGATATTACAATGGAAAAATATGTTTTTAATTGTTCTAATTCACCACCTAGGCTCCCGGACGTTTGGTCACACGGACATTTGGTCACCCGGACGTTTGGTCGCCGGACGTTTGGTCGCCCGGATGTTTGGACGCCCGGACGTTTGGTCGCCCGGACGTTCGGTCGCCCGGACGTTTGGTCGCCCGGACGTTTGGTCGCCCGGACGTTTGGTCGCCCGGACGTTTGGTCGCCGGACGTTTGGACGCCCGGACGTTTGGTCGCCCGGGCGTTTGGACGCCCGGGCGTTTGGACGCCCGGGCGTTTGGACGCCCGGGCGTTTGGACGCCCGGGCGTTTGGACGCCCGGACGCTTGGTCGCCGGATGTTTGACAACATGAGAGTTTGCTGTTGAAACCAGCTCTCCAAATTATATTCACCCGGGCGAACAAACGTCCGAGCGACCAAACGTCCGGGCGACCAAACGTCCGGGCGACCAAACGTCCGGGCGACCAAACGTCCGGGCGACCAAACGTCCGGGCGACCAAACGTCCGGGCGACCAAACGTCCGGGCGACCAAACGTCCGGGCGACCAAACGTCCGGGCGACCAAACGTCCGGGCGACCAAACGTCCGGGGACCAAACGTCCGGGCGACTAAACATCCGGGCGACCAAACGTCTGGCAACCAAACGTGTTTCCTTTATCCACATTAAAAGAAGCCCCTCCCTCTCTCCATGAATATCACAGTGTAGCTTGAAAAAAGACCACCTAGCCGTCGCATCATATGCTGGTATGTTAAATTTTTCTCATATCTCAGAGCGAAAATGATCCTAATTTTCTTCATATCTCAAATTTCTCATATGTCGGAACACTCGTATGTCAAGGTATTACTGTATCTTCAAATTTTGGGCAATTGATTTGAACAAAACAACAGCTAAAAAGGTTTAAAAATGTCCTCCATGTGTATTCATCCCACATTGACCCTTTCCACAGGCTCCCAAGTGTGTGAATATGGGCCTGAATGACTTGGTACCCCATTCCATGGCCATGACATTTTCACAGATTATTAAAGTTATTAGGAAAAGGTGAATAAAACTTGAACTTGAACAGGGTGTGTAAGATGGACGACTCATGTTATTATGTTTTCCCATAACAGAAATGAATGAATATGTATGGCGGTTATTCATCCAGGGTGGCCCGGTTAGCACTTCGGCCTTACAGTGGGAGACCTGGGTTCAAATCCAGGTTGGTCCACCTGTGTGGAGTTTGCATGTTCTCCCCGGGCCTGAGTGGGTTTTCTTCAGGTACTCCGGATTCTTCCCACATTCATGTTGTCAAACGTCCGGGCGACCAAATGTCCGGGCGACCAAATGTCCGGGCGACCAAACGTCCGGGCGACCAAACGTCCGGGCGAACAAAACGTCCGGGCGACCAAACGTCCGGGCGACCAAACGTCCGGGCGACCAAACATCCGGGCGACCAAACGACCGTGCGACCAAACGTCCGGGCGACCAAACGTCCGGGCGACCAAAACGTCCGGGCGACCAAAACGTCCGGGCGACCAAAACGTCCGGGCGACCAAACATCCGGGCGACCAAACGACCGTGCGACCAAACGTCCGGGCGACCAAACGACCGTGCGACCAAACGTCCGGGCGACCAAACGTCCAGGTGACCAAACGTCCGGGCAACCAAATGTCCGGCGACCAAACGTCCAACTACCTCAAGTATTCAATTCCAGGTGGGTTCTCACAGGGTAAAATGTGTATGTTCTCCCCAGGCGTATGTGGGTTTTCTATGGGTATTTTGTCTTCTTATCACATCCCAAAAACATGCATGATAGGCTGAATGGACACTCTAAATTGCTTCTACATGTAATTTGTTGTCCGTCTTCTTGTGTCCTGCAATTGGCTGTCCACAGGTGCCCGTAGTTAGCTCCAGCACCCCCTGCAAAATGGGAAAAAGGCAAAGCCGTTTGGTTAAAAATGTTTCCCTCTTTTTTCCAATTGCCTCCATTTATGTCAACACTCGGGTTGTTATTGAAGTGCTCTATTATGGAAGACATTTGTCCTGACTAGAATTTCTAGGAATCCTCAATGTTAACAACTCTTGGTCTTCACTTTTGTTGTGTAAAATTGTTTTTTATTGTCACAAAAGTGCCAGAAAATTGTGTTTTTTTAAAAGGGTGAAAAGGACAGTTGTCTATTTTCATCTTGCGATATTAGCTTAAGTTGTACCTTGTCAACATGACTTGAAAAAAAATGAACCCATAATTAATAACAAGTGGAACATAAATAATAAGTGATTTTAAGACCTGCTGTCTTGATTTTAGCGCTTCAAGAGCATTTTCAACCAAAAACAACAAATTTAATACTTGTCTCAAATGCATTCTATGACAGTTATGTACAGATTACATTTGATTTCTCACCCTTTTTGCTCATTTTAATGCTAATATGGTCACTGAAAATGTAGATTAGACCAAATTTGATGACATTTATAGGTGCGCATTTTGCTATAAAAAAAATCCTTCAATGTTTTCTGCCTATTTTTTAAGAGTCCTAAAGTGTAAAGTTTAAATTACTGTCTACAAGAAAATTGCTCTGTGGACAGTCGCTAACAATTTGCATAAATTAGCAAAACAGTGTCATGTGGCTGTGAAGAAATAACAATTAGGCTTAGAATTACTATCCATGGTCATTTTTTTATGAATAAATGACTATGTAGATGGCCCAGTGGATGAGTGGTTAGACGATTGCCCATGGAGTGGAGGTCCTGGGTTAAAATCCAGGTTGACCCAACTGCTTGAATTCTGTATTCCCCTGCATTCCTGACTTTGGAGGAACCTAACCCATAGCCAAGTAATTTTATATTCATTGGGAAATGACCATCTATAGAAAGGCTTTCAAAAATAACAATAGAAAAAAGCTAACCCTAACCCTTTTGTATTTAAACACACCCTAACCATTTTGTGTTTAAGCACACCCTAACCCTAGTCATAACCCTAACCATTTTGTATTTAAACACACCCTGACCCTAACCCTAACCTTAGCCATAACCCTAACCCTAACCATTTTGTATTTAAACACACCCTAACCCCAACCCTAACCCTAGTCATAACCCTAACCATTTTCTATATAAAAACACCCTAACCCCAACCCTAACCATTTTGTATTTAAACACACCCTAACCCTAACCTAACCCTTGCCATAAACCTAACCTTTGGTATTTAAACACACCCTAACCTAACCGTAGCCATAACCATAACCATTTTGTATTTAAACACACCCTAACCCCAACCCTAACCATTTGGATTTAAACACACCCTAACCCCTAACCCTAACCCCTAACCCACCCTAACCCCAACCCTAACCATTTTGTATTTAAACACACCCTAACCCTAACCCTAACCATTTTGTATTTAAACACACCCTAACCCTAACCCCAACCCTAACCCTAGCCATAACCCTAACCCTAACCATTTTGTATTTAAACACACCCTAACCCTAAACTAACCCTAGCCATAACCTTAACCCTAGCCATAACCCTAACCCTAGCCATAACCCCAACCCTAACCATTTTGTATTTAAACACACCCTAACCCTAAACTAACCCTAACCCTAATGTATTTAAACACCCTAACCCTTACCGTCAGTCTGATAATTCTCGTGAGCAAAAGTCTTCGATCATGATTTTACCACCAAAAGAAATGAATCATCATTACATTTAATTTGTGAAATAATTCCAAAAAGGATTCCTTTAAACTCAAAGTGAACTCTTCATCATGTTTAAACGTGGTGGTCATCGTCTGCTTTCGGGAGACTTTACATTCCGCTTGGAAAATGTAACATTCAAGTGCCCTCAATCTCTCTTGGGAACAAGTTGATTTGACAGGCATGCCATCAATCAAAATTAAAAATCCCATTATGAAAATATTAAGAGAACAGTTACAGACCTCCAGAGAAAATGTGACCTGGATATTACAGACACCTTGTCTGAATTCTGAATTAGAAGTTCCTTCCTAATCGTCTTTACTTTTCCTTAAGGGCTATTTCAAATAAATTTGGTTATTTTTAGAGTCTCTTCTGCAAAGTTTTGAAGCGATTATCACTTGTTCAATCGCTTTTTAAGTGAAAATCATTGTACAATAATATTTTCCCTTGTGTGAGTGTTCATACCTTTTTTTTTGAAAGAGTACAGACAAACGATCTAAAACCTGATGTCACAAAACGGATCATCTGTCACATCTGTTAAAAACAATGGACTACACATGATCATTTTTTTTAACAAATAAAAACCTTACTATGTGTGTTGATTTTTGTTTGTTTGTTTTGTTTACAAAAAAGCGTTTTATCCATAGCCATTTTTAACACAGAAATGCCTTACCATACATAGTTATTTTTTAACAAAAACACCCTGTCAATTTTTAAACAAAAAACCTTACTATACGTGGTCATTTTTAAAGAAAAAACCTTGCTATACATGGTCATTTTTTAAAGAAAAAAACTTTTTTTTAAAAAAAACCTTGCTATACGTGGTCATTTTTTAAACAAAAGACCTTACTATACGTGGTCATTTTTTAAACAAAAAACCTTACTATACGTGGTCATATTTTAAACAAAAAACCTTACTATACGTGGTCATTTTTTAAAGAAAAAACCTTACTGTACGTGGTCATTTTTTAAAGAAAAAACCTTACTATACATGGTCATTTTTTAAACAAAAACACCTTACTATACGTGGTCATTTTTTAAAGAAAAAACCTTACTATACATGGTCATTTTTAAACAAAAAACCTTACTATACGTGGTCATTTTTTAAACAAAAAACCTTACTATACGTGGTCATTTTTTAAACAAAAAACCTTACTATAGGTGGTCATTTTTTAAACAAAAAACCTTACTATACGGTGAAATTTTTTAAAGAAAAACCTTACTATACGTGGTCATTTTTTAAACAAAAAACCTTACTATACGTGGTCATTTTTTAAACAAAAAACCTTACTATATGTGGTCATTTTTTAAACAAAAAACCTTACTATACGTGGTCAGTTTTTAAAGAAAAAACCTTACTATACGTGGTCATTTTTTGAACCAAAAACCTTACTATACATGGTCGTTTTTAAACAAAAAACCTTACTATTCGAGGTCATTTTTTAAACAAAAAACCTTACTATTCGTGGTCATTTTTTAAAGAAAAAACCTTACTATACGTGATCATTTTTTAAACAAAAACGCCTTACTATACGTGGTCATTTTTTAAACAAAAACGGCTTACTATACGTGGTCATTTTTTAAACAAAAATTTACTATACGTGCTCATTTTTTAAAGAAAAACCTTACTATACGTGGTCATTTTTTAAACAAAAAACCTTACGATACGTGGTCATTTTTTAAAGAAAAAACCTTACTATACGTGGTCATTTTTTAAACAAATAACCTTACTATACATGGTCATTTTTTAAACAAGAAACCTTACTATATGTGGTCATTTTTTAAACAAAAAACCTTACTGTATGTGGTCATTCTTTAAACAAAAAACCTTACTATATGAGGTCATTTTTTAAACAAAAAACCTTACTATGCGTGGTCATTTTTTAAACAAAAAACCTTACGAAACGTGGTCATTTTTTAAACAAAAAACCTTACTATACGTGGTCATTTTTTAAACAAAAAACCTTACTATACGTGGTCATTTTTAAACAAAAAACCTTACTATATGTGGTCATTTTTTAAACAAAAAACCTTACTGTATGTGGTCATTTTTTTAAAAAAAAACCTTGCTATATGTGGTCATTTTTTAAACAAAAAACCTTACTATACGTGGTCATTTTTAAACAAAAAACCTTACTATATGTGGTCATATTTTAAACAAAAAAACTTACTATACGTGGTCATTTTTTAAACAAAAAAAACTTACTATATGTGGTCATTTTTTACAGAAATAACCTTACTATACGTGGTCATTTAAAAAAAAAAATCTTACTATACGTGGTCATTTTTTAAACAAAAAACCTTACTATACGTGGTCATTTTTTAAACTAAAAACCTTACTATACGTGGTCATTTTTTAAACAAAAAACCTTACTATACGTGGTCATTTTTTAAAGAAAAAACCTTACTATACGTGGTCATTTTTAAACAAAAAACCTTACTATACGTGGTCATTTTTTAAACAAAAAACCTTACTATACGTGGTCATTTTTTAAACAAAAACCTTACTCTACATGGTCATTTTTTTTTATTAAAAAAGTCTTACTTACAGTTAGGGTTAGGTTTAAGCTTAGGCTTACTATTCATGGTCATCTTTTATGAAAAAATTACTTACTATACATGGTCATTTTTTAATAAAAAAAAGCCTTACTATACATGGATATATTTTAACAAAGAAAATTCCCTACTATAAATGGTCATTTATAAAAATAATTCATATTATATTTGCTCATTTTTTAACAAAACACCTTACTATAAATGGTCATTTTTTTAAACAAAAAACCTTACTCTTGATAGGTTCATTAATAATTCCCCTATGTAATTATCAATAACTGCAGGCAGACATCTTATTCAACTATTGACATTTAATTAAATAGATTGGATCACAGGTAAGAACCTTAAGGGAGGAGATCTTCCAAAGTATCCTCTCGAACAGTATTTTGCGTACATCTTTAAGGCATTAAAACAAAAACAATCACGCCTTCATTTGACCTAACAATCATATAACATTTACATAAAGAAGCCCGAAGTGCGTCACAAGTGTTATGGACGTGGCAGAAACAACATCTTTGTTATGGAAATGGCAGATATCACGAGTCCTTGCCCCATCAGCAACCCTCACAGCCCGATACTGGGTGAGATGTAGCGTCAACAATCCTTGGAGAGGAAGTCCACGTGAGAGTGGAATAGGTGGCAGTTTATGACCTCGAGCCGAAGAATAGAAAGACTTTTAATGATTTAACAAAGAAATGAATTACTACACATATATGTTTAATAGTAACACAGAATAAACCCAACACCTTACTATACTATGTCGTTCTTTGTGAAAAAAAGCCTTAGTATACATGGTCATTTTTTCAAGAAAAAACCTTTACTACACGCTCAGTTTTCAATAAAAAAAGCCTTACTATACATGGTTATTTTTTCAAGAAAAAGCCTTACTACACAGAGTTTTCAATAAAAAAGCCTTAGTATACATGGTCATTTTTTCAAGAAAAAGCCTTACTACACGCTCAGTTTTCAATAAAAAAGCCTTACTATACTTGGTCATTTTTTAAAGAAAAAGCCATACTATACTATGTCGATCTTTGTGAAAAAAAGCCTTACTATACATGGTCATTTTTTCAAGAAAAAGCCTTACTACACAGAGAGTTTTCAATAAAAAAGCCTTACCATACATGGTCATTTTTTAAAGAAAAAGCCATACTATACTATGTCGATCTTTGTGAAAAAAAGCCTTACTATACGTGGTCATTTTTTAAAGAAAAAGCCTGGCTACACAGAGAGTTTTCAATAAAAAAGCCTTACTACACATGGTCATTTTTTAAAGAAAAAGCCATAATATACTATGTCGTTCTTTTTAGTGAAAAAAAGCCTTACTATACGTGGTCATTTTTTAAAGAAAAAGCCTTACTACACGGAGAGTTTTCAAAAAAAAAGCCTTACTATACATGGTCATTTTTTAAAGAAAAAGCCATACTATACTATGTCGTTCTTTGTGGAAAAAGCCTTACTATACGTGGTCCTTTTTTCAAGAAAAAGCCTTACTACACTCTCAGTTTTCAATAAAAAAGCCTTACTATACATGGTCATATATATATAATAGTAACACAGAATAAACCCAACATTCCCCCGTTTTTATAATATGTATGTTATTAATCATTTCTTAGTAATCACAAATGGAAATGTCGGTGACTGTGATTTTTTCCCGCCTACTCCTTACTCCCATGGCTGGTCTGAAAGAGAAAGAACATAATCATATTCGTCCAATTGGTCCTCGGAATTACCGTACTCCTGGACCTCATAAATGTCAATAAATAAGTCATAAACGGGGCTGGTTTTTGTTTTTTTAACGACGGAATTTTAGGG
The DNA here is from genome assembly GCF_051989575.1 of Stigmatopora nigra. NCBI lineage: Eukaryota > Metazoa > Chordata > Actinopteri > Syngnathiformes > Syngnathidae > Stigmatopora > Stigmatopora nigra. Next base: position 2,048,048 of record NC_135508.1, on the reverse strand, counting down.
GGAACAAAGACACGGATTAAAAAAATTGACGTTATATTTTGACTTAAAAAGTTGGATTATATTGTAAAATTTGGAAATATTATATTGTAATATTTGGAAATATTATTGTAATATTTGGAAATATTGTAATATTTGGAAATATTGTAATATTTGGAAATATTATTGTAATATTTGGAAATATTATTGTAATATTTGGAAATATTGTAATATTTGGAAATATTGTAATATTTGGAAATATTATTGTAATATTTGGAAATATTATTGTAATATTTGGAAATATTATTGTAATATTTGGAAATATTAGTCTAATATTTGGAAATATTGTAATATTTGGAAATATTATTGTAATATTTGGAAATATTATTGTAGTATTTGGAAATATTATTGTAATATTTGGAAATATTATTGTAATATTTGGAAATATTATTGTAATATTTGGAAATATTATTGTAATATTTGGAAATATTATTGTAATATTTGGAAATATTATTGTAATATTTGGAAATATTATTGTAATATTTGGAAATATTATTGTAATATTTGGAAATATTATTGTAATATTTGGAAATATTATTGCAATATTTGGAAATATTGTAATATTTGGAAATACTATTGTAATATTTGGAAATATTATTGTAATATTTGGAAATATGTAATATTTGGAAATATTATACTGAAATATTTGGATATATTACACTGTAAAATGAAATATTGGAATTTGTAGGGGCAATTGCAGTAGTTATAAGTCGGCTTAGCAAGGAGCGCAAACAGGGGATAAGACAACACCCATACAATGTCAAGGTAGTAGCACAACACTCTACATCAGTGATTTTCAAACTTTTTTGGCCACCGCCCCCTTCACCGCCGGGCCAAAATGCCAACGCCCCCCTCTTTACCCCTTTCCAACGAACGAAGCTTAAATAAATAGAAGACAGGCGCCTCAGATATTATTCGCTAATTTCGTTTCTTTTAATAGACCAATGCGCAGTTCACCTCGAATCATAAAAATTGATAGCTGATGCATTAAGCCGGTCGCTGTGCGCATACGTCTGTGGTTAAGCGTTGCCGGCGCGCTATTGTGTGCTCCTCTGCGGCTGACTGGATGGTGGTGGTTTCCCCAGTCGCCTGCATCGACGATAAACTCGCGACAATTAGTGATATACGGTATATGCGCGCTGCTCGTGAGCGCTCGAGCAGACAACGTTTCTTGTTTCAATAAAGCTTGTTTTTTGTCGACTTTTTATTACAGACAATCAATTTTTCCGGTCTTTCTACAAACACCAACGTCACATTTTACTGTAATTGCTCCATCGCCCCCTTCACTATTTCAACGCCCCCCATTCGCCTGTTTATTCGTCAGCGCCCCCCTGAAAGTTCACACCGCCCCCCGGGGGGCGGTACCGCCCACTTTGAAAACCACTGCTCTACATGGTCATTTTTTAATTAAAATAAGCCTTACTTACGTTTAGTTAGGTTTAGGCTTACTATTCATGGTCATCTTTTATGAAAAAAAAAACTTACTATACATGGTCATTTTTTTAATGAAAAAAAGCCTTACTATACATGGACATATTTTAACAAAGAAAAACCCCTAGTATAAATGGTCATTTTTTAAACAAAAAACCTTACTATATGTGGTCATTTTTTTAATTTAAAAAAAGCCTTACTTACGGTTAGGGTTAGGTTTAGGCTTAGGCTTACTATTCATAGTCATCTTTTATAAAAAAAATACTTACTATACATGGTCATTTTTTAATGAAAAAAAAAGCCTTACTATAAATGGTCATTTTTTAAACAAAAAACCTTACTATACGTGGTCATTTTTTAAACAAAAAACCTTACTATACGTGGTCATTTTTTAAACAAAAAATCTTACTATACGTGGTCATTTTTTAAACAAAAAACCTTACTATACGTGGTCATTTTTTAAACAAAAAACCTTACTATACGTGGTCATTTTTTAAACAAAAAACCTTACTATACGTGGTCATTTTTTAAACAAAAAACCTTACTATACGTGGTCATTTTTTTTTATTTAAAAAATTCTTACTTACGGTTAGAGTTAGGTTTAGGCTTATTATTCATGGTCATCTTTTATAAAAAAAATACTTACTATACATGGTCATTTTTTAATGAAAAAAAGCCTAACTATACATGGACATATTTTAACTAAGAAAAATCCGTACTATAAATGGTCATTTAAAAATAATCTTTATTATATTTGCTCATTTTTTAACAAAACAAAACACCTTACTATACATGGTCATTTTTAAACAAAAAATAACTATTATACATAGTATAATACATAGCATAGTACATATAATACATAGTTTAAATACCATGTATAGTAAGGCTTTTTCATAAAAATGACCATGTCAACCAGCTAATTAAGAATTCCAGTTCAGCTCATTAACTCTGACGAAGAAGTTTTTTGACGTTGCAATTTTTTCAAATAAAAAAATCTCCTAAAAAGGTTGCAATTGTGTGATTTTGGCTTTGGATGCGGAAAATACATTTTTTTTTCTATCATTAAAAGGCACAACTGTTACCTAGCAACCTCAATAACTGCAGTTGACAGCTTTTCTTTTTGAGAGGGTCCAACATTTTCTCTTAATATTTCATTTTTTTGTTGTTTGAGTCAAATGAACACTATAAAAAATAGCTATTAATTGTCACAATTGCTTCAATCTTTTTTTTACACATTTTTGCATAAAAAAACAACAAATTATCAATAATAAATGTCAAATACCTTTACAATACACGACAAACGATGTATTTTGTACCTTATTATTTATTATATTAAATACAGTAGTACTGTATTTTCTCGCATATTAGCCATACTCGCGTATAAGCCTTACCCTTAAAAATACCTAAAAAAATCATTGAATTTTACCATTTCTCTCGTATAGGCCGACCCAAGATTCACAATTTTCACCTCCAAATTCATTGGACAAGTGGTTAGCAGGTCTGCCTCACAGCTGTGGGTTCTGGGTTCAAATCCAGGTCACGTCTAACTTAAAAAAAAAACATACTTTTTGTATAAAATCATGTACAAAAGTTGTTATACAGCATAAACAATTTGAAATGATCAAAAAAATTTATAAAATACAGGAAAAAATGGATAAGTTGACAGGTTTGTTACATTTTTGACAGTTTTCAGCGGCATCTCAGTCACTTCTGATTTGATTCCCATTTCAAAGACACTTGATTTTGACCTGAGGATACTCAATTGAACGTGTTCTCTTTCCACAGACATGACCCATATTGAAATTGGGCCACAGCGGCGCAAAAAAAGTCACTTATTTTATGTTATTATGAAACTTTTACCTCTAAGTGCACTGAAGGTCCAAAGAATTGCACATGATGGCCAATTATGGATCTATTCATAATCTGAGCTGCTTATCCACACCCTTGTGAGGATAAACAAGATTAGAAATGATAATATGTATATATGTAAATATGTATATATGTATATATGTATATATGTATATATGTATATATGTGTATATGTATATATGTATATATGTATATATGTATATATGTATATATGCATGCATGCATGTATGTATGTATGTATGTATGTATGTATGTATGTATGTATGTATGTATGTATGTATGTATGTCGTCAGTACATTTTCTATATCTAAAATGTATGTAAATTTTTTCATAGAAGCAGTGAATTTAAAGGATATATATATATATATATATATATATATATATATATATATATATATATATATATATATATATATATATATATATATATATATATATATATATATATATATATATATATATATATATATATATATATATATATATATATATATATATATATATATATATATATATATATATATATATATATATATATATAAATATATATATATATATAAATATATATATATATATATAAATATATATATCTAAATATATATATATATATATATATATATATATATATATATATATATATATATATATATATATATATATATATATATATATATATATATATATATATATATATATATATATATATATATATATATATATATATATATATATATATATATATATATATATATATATATATATATATATATATATATATATATATATATATATATATATATATATATATATATATATATATATATATATATATATATATATATATATATATATATATATACTTTAAATTCACTACTTCTATGTAAAAATGTACATACATTTTAGTTATAGAAAATGTACTGACGCCATCCCAGTATTTTCAGGACGTCTTGTCTTTAATTGGCTCCCCTTATCTGTTCCTTTCTCTCGCTTTGCTGACTTGAGGTCAGCCAAAAGTGTCCCTGTTAGTCACATCTCATTACATCTAAGCTCCCAAACTCTGATCTAGGGTCCACAATGTGTCTAGTAGTTGTACCTCGAGATATGAGCTTAATGCGTTCCGGGAATAAGCTCGTATGTCGATTTACTCGTAACTCAAATGAACGTTTCCCATAGAAATGAACTAAAAACAAAATAATTTGTTCCAACCCTCTGAAAAAAAACACCAAAATCAGGATTTTGGATTGGAAAAACATTTTTATTTGTTCTAATTCGCCATCTATTAACAAAGTAAGAAATAACTAGTGGTTTAATAGTACTAAAATTTGTTTAATAGTATTAAAATTAGACAGATTTTGCGGAGGGGAAAGAGGGGGGGCGGGACTTTTTGCATGGCAACGCGCTCGTAACATAACATAAATTAAAATTAACTTGGATTACAATGCAAACACACTCAAAAATAAGTTTAATCAAACCTTACACTAAACTTAATTCTAATTTTGATTGAAATTTTTATACATTTTTTGGGCCTATTGGCCCCGCCTCCACCCTGTCTTTCACATACAACCAATCGAGGGTTGTTTGCTTTTGTACTCCCTTCAAAATCATTCAAAATTGATGCACACAAATGTCCTCACAATCATTTTTTTTTTTAATAAATACTACCCAAAAACTTAAATTAGAGGTAAAGAATAACAACAGAAAACAATAAGATGCAGTTTGAAAGAAGAAAAATTCAAACTCTGGCAGGAAATACATGAAAATAAAACCCGATTCCCCTGTGGGAAAATGGCGGGGTGGATTACACCTGCTAAAACGGAACAAAAAAAAACAAGATGTTGCAAATAGAACTTGGAACAAATTCCACAAGAGGGATCTTTAAAAGATAATTAAAAAAATGGTACCAACATAATTTCCACATAAGACAACAATGGTTTTGTTTTAATTAGTTTTCTCAGCTGACCTACAAAAAATATGAACTTATTTACTGTTTGCCATTATTTTTTTGTCTTCTGGGTTTTGTTAAAAAAAGGCCACGTTTTTGCGGCAAAAGCCATTATGAATGCATGTCTATTTTTTATTTTTTTAATGAAAAGTCCAAGTTATGATAATGCAGATAAAATGCAGGCCACTTTAACGTCTAGATTTTATGTGGGCCGGACCATTTTAGATATAATTTTTAGATATTTTTTTTAATAAATGGATTAAATTAACTAGATTAAAGGCCCTTGAATATTCCGTTTTTTTATAGATCTAAAACAATGTTTATTTTAGATTTTTTAAATATATTTTTAGATTTTACAAAATGATTTTTGAACAAAAAACAAGGAAAATATGGATTAAAAAATTACAATTATTGATTTAAAAGGGGGAAAATAAGGATATTTGATATACATCTATACTTTTCATTTTTAATAGATTTTTTTTATTAATTGATTAAATTAACTACATTAAAGGCCCTGAACATTCAGTTTTTTATAGATCTAAAACATTGTTTATTTGAGCTTTTTTAAAACATATTTTTAGATTTTACAAAATGATTTTTGAACAAAAAACAAGGAAAATATGGATTAAAAAATTACAATTATTGATTTAAAAGGGGTAAAAATGAGGAAATTTCATACACATTTATGCTTTTCATTTTTATTAGATTTTTTTTATAAATTGATTAAATTAACTACATTAAAAGTCCTGAAAATTTATTTTTATAGATCTAAAACAATGTTGATTTTAGCTTTTTTTATATATATTTTTAGATTTTACAAAATGATTTTTGAACTAAAAAGACAGAATAAATGGATTAAAAAATTACAATTATTGATTTAAAAGGGGGAAAATTAAGAAATTTAATATACATCTACACTTTTCATTTTTAATAGATTTTTTTTATAAATTGATTAAATTAACTACATTAAAGGTCCTGAATATTCAGTTTTTTATAGATCTGAAACATTGTTTATTTTAGCTTTTTTAATATATTTTTAGATTTTACAAAATAATTTTTGAACTAAAAACACAGAATGAATTGATTAAAAATGACAATTATTGATTTAAAAGGGGGGGGGGGAATCAGGAAATTTAATATAAGTACCAGATTAAAGGCCCTGAATATTCATTTTTTATAGATCTAAAACATTGTTTATTTTAGCTTTTTTTAATATATTTTTTTAGATTTTACAAAATATTTTTTGAACTAAAAACACAGAATGAATTGATTAAAAATGACAATTATTGATTTAAAAGGGGGGGGGGAAATCAGGAAATTTAATATAAGTACCAGATTAAAGGGCCTGAATATTAAGTTTTTTATAGATATAAAACATTGTTTATTTTAGCTTATTTATATATTTTTTTAGATTTTACAAAATGATTTTTGAACTAAAAACACAGAAAAAATGATTAAAAAACTACAATTATTGATTCAAAAGGGGGAAAATCATGAAATTTAATATACATCTATACTCTTCATTTTAATATGACCCTAAAATAGAAAGTCGGCACTCGTGATTGACTTTGCCGGGCCACACAAAAACGATGCGGCGGGCCAGATTTGGCCCCCGGGCCGCCACTTTGACACCATGAACAATGTTTGGCAGTTTGGGGCAATTAAGAGTGTTCAAATAGCTAGCCTAGCATGCATTTTTATTTTTAACGAGGGAGGATTTGAACCCAGAACCACAAAACGTTGAGCCCAAAGTGCTAACCACTTATCCACTGTAATTTCCACTGAAAGGAAGACTGACAGGCTGCTCACTAATATGAAACTGACTTGACTCAAATGTAAAAAATGGCGGAACGCTTATCTCTAATTTGCCATGAGCGAGATCTCCATGGACAGGCTTTAAAAAAATAATAATAATAAATTAAACTATTGAATATGAACCACTTGATGTGGTGGTCTGGCACTAAAAGACTTTTGGCCCACCCGCTGTGCTAATGAGCCCTCACTCTTTGAAGTCTAAATCGTTGAGTTTTCTCAGATATGAATTTAATACAGTGGGGAAACGTTCCCAAAAAATTAGCAGACATATTATTTTTATGTGTGTGTGTGTTACTGGTCTACCATGTTACATTTTTGAAGGAACCTCTAAGCCAGCGGGTGTCAAACATACGGCTTGCGGGCCGGATCCGGCTCGTCTGGTGGTTTGGTACGGCCCGGGGAAGAAAACTGTATTGTATACAAAAAAAGAATTTTCTTTAAAATGTGTAGTTCTTGTATTATCCGCTAGGGGCGCAGTGTTTTAGTACGTGCAGACAACATGAATTGACATTTATTTATGTTTTTATGTTATTCTCTTGTTCATAATATATTGTTCATAATGTGAAAGGGAAATTGTTTTAATAAATATTTTGATAATTTACTCATTTTTTGCACTAATTATTAGTATTAGTGACTAATACAGTTTTGAAAAAAGTGGGTTTATTGTTAGTTCTATGTCATTTTGCAATAAATTTACTGGTCCGGCCCACTTGATCTCAAATTAAGCCGTATTCGGCCCGCAGACCAAAGAGAGTTTGACACCCCTGCAGTCTAAGCTCGTGATTTTACGCTTGTTTGGAGGTCCATCAACGGGTTTGCTAGGCATTCGTAATCAGATTTTGCACACGTCCCCAAAAAGGGACACATTTAAAAGCCTTTTTTGGACATATCCATGTAGTAGAATTTTCCCTTTGGATGCCATGACTAGTTCATTGTTGTCTATACCAAGGACAACATTATTTCAATAGTTCAAAAAAAAATCTTCAAGTGTAACATGTCAGCTGGGATAGGGTCCAACAACCCTCGTGAGGATAAGTGGTTCAGAAAATAAATGAATGATTGAAAAGAAATGGTGTATATTGTCTCGTTGGCAAGTGGTGGTGCGTTATTGTATTGTGAGGACATTTGTTTGCATCATTTTGGGAATATTTTGAGGGGAAGACAAAAACAAACAAACCTCGATAGGTTGTATCTGAAAGTCAGGGTGGAGGCGGGGCCAATCGAGCCAAAAAAGGTATCAAAATTTTAAACAAAATTAGAATTAAGTTTAGTGTAAGGTTTGATTTAACCTATTTTTGAGTGTCTGCATCGTAATTCATGTTCATTTGAATTTGTTTATGTTATGTTACGAGCGCGTTGCCGAGCAAAAAAATGCTAATTTTAATATTAAACAAATTTTAGTGCTATTAAACCAATAGTTATTCGTTACTTTTTTAATAGAATGCGAATTAGAACAAATAAAAATATTTTTCCAATCCAATATCCTGTTTTGGGTGTTATTTTTTCAGAAAGTTGGAACAAATTCATTTGTTTTGAGTTCATTTCTATGGGAAACATTCATATGAGTTACGAGTAAATCAACATAAGAGCTCAGTCCCGGAACGAATTAAGCTCATATCTCGAGGTACCACTGTAGTCTGAAAAATATAGTTATACGATTCTTCCTATAATCCTAAAATTTAAAGCAAAGTATGTATGTTTACATTAAATCAGCACTAAGTCTGACTTTGGAGAAAACAAAGTGCCAAAATGTTATCATCCCTGCCGAACAATAGCACCCCGACAATGTCCACCATTTTTTTTAGCGCATCAATCCATAAAAATTCCAGCATAAATGACTCCCATAAATCAACTTATTACAAATTACCGTATTTTCACGACTATAAGGCGCATCGCATTATAAGGCACACCCCCAATGAATGACATTTTTTCCATATATAAGGCGCACTGTATTATAAGGCGCACTGTCTATTTTGGAGAAAATTTAAGACTTTTAAGGGCACCTTATAGTCATATACGGTAATTACTATTGACTTACTTCCAGGTATGAAGCACTCACTACTTTACAGTCACCTCTAGAGCCAGCCCTTGTTGATGTTTTGGATTTTTTTGTATAAAATCTTGCAGTGGGGGAGGAGCTATATGATGGAAGATTTTGTCAACTAAGATGCCATCTGCATGTTTAACAGTATTGTTTCAGTTCAGGCGTTTGTGTTTTTTTAAATATCCGAAAGTGGTGGTTTTTCGTTGTTGGTTTTCATTTTTTTCCATATATAAGGCGCACTGGATTATAAGGCGCACTGTCTATTTTGGAGAAAATTGAAGACTTTTAAGTGCGCCTTATAGTCGTGAAAATACGGTAGACGGCATTAGACAACAATGTCTTTCAAAATGCCAATACAGATGTTTGTTTGTTGTTTTTCAGCCGCATTTTGTTATTCAAAATGCTCCGAACTCTTTGTGTTTTCCTTTCAAAACCCTTAATTATAATAATCGTTGTATTGACCACCTCCCTCCTAAACACAACTAGGGGTCCTTTGTTAATAATATACAAAAAAACAACATGATTACATATTGCAATTATCATTTTTTTGGGCTTTTTAATTTCCAACCCTGTCGAAATTTAAAGCTTTTCCATCCACGGCGCGTTTTGTTAAAGCGTAAAAAACCACCAGGCACAACCAAGTTAATCTATAAAAAGCATCTGAAGCAAACACCAGTTTTCCGATTGTAATCAATAACTGGCAACCTTGTCTCATTTAAATCATTCATAGTCTAATCTTGAAAGTAATGGTTGCTCTAGGGCGTGATATGCCGTTCATTATGTCTATAAAGTATGGCGTGGTAGTAGCGAATGACAGCCAATCAATGAAGAGGACACCATCTCAAATAAAATTGGATATTTAACCGCTTTAAATTAACGAGAATGTTAACACTTAAGTTAATATGATGAAAGATTTATCAAGAAAGAGAAATCCTACTCTTGAATTTGATATAAGAATACTTTAACATTTTTCTGGTGTCAAAGTGGTGGCCCGGGGGCCAGATCTGGCCCGCCGCATATTTTTTTTGGGTTTGGGTTTATTTTTACTTAAAGGGGAATTGCAATCTTTAATAATGGAAGTGATTGGCTAAGGTTGAAAGGTATGGAAAAATGAGGCATAGCTATGGGAATACCTCGATATATGAGCAATTTGAGATATGAGTAAAATTTGGAGCAAATATTTATCTTGAGATACGAGACAATTTTTGATATATGAGCATATAGAGGCTGCTTATAAGAACATTATGCCCACTGTCTTTCTGGTCGCAACTCTGGTGTAATGTCTCTAAGAGCACTGGGCGGAGCCTTGCATTTTTTTTCAGTGTTTTTTCCCCCGTTAGTCAGTGCGAATGGCGGAGCTTGTTCGCTAATACGAGAGGGGTATAGACTATTTTTGGTTGGCAAGTGGTCATGCTTTATCCTATTTTGAGGATATTTGTGTGCATCATTTTCTGAATATTTTGAAGGGAAGACAAAAGCAAACAACCCTCGATAGGTTGCATCTGAAAGTCAGGGTGGAGGCGGGGCTTAAAGAGCCAACCCGGGAGAAGAAATGTATCAAAATTTAAGACAAAATTAGAATTATATTTAGAGTAAGGTTAGATTAAACTTATTTTTGAGTGTCTGCATTGTAATCCAAGTTCATTTAAATTTGTTTGTTATGTTACAAGCGCGTTGCCATGCAAAAAGTCCCCTTCCTTCTCCTCTATATGAAAACCATCTAATTTTACTACAATTAAACACATTTTATTACTATTAAACCACTAGTCATTTCTTACTTTGTCAATAGATGGCGAATTAGAACAAATAAAAACGTTTTTCCAATCCAATATCCTATTTTGGGTGTTTTTTTCCCAGAAAATTGGAACAAATTCACTTGTTTTCAGTTCATTTCTATGGGAAACATTCATTTGAGTTACAAGAAAATCAACATACGCATTAAAATCGTATCTCTAGGCACCAATCTAGTCCAAAATTTATCATTGTAGTCTTGTGACAACCAAAAATATCCACATATATGTACGCCAGATCAGTAAAGCCTAGTCAGAGACTACCATCACACAAAAAAAAGCCACCTTGGAATAATTCCTCATTGACTATTCTCCTTCTTTGTGATGTCTTTTGCATGTGGAGAGAAGGTATGAAAGAATTTCCATGTATTATTGAACAAAACACTTGCCACGCTGGGTTTTTGCTACTTATTAACCTACTCCCAACTTTCCGACAAAAAAAAACCCAGCATCACCAATTGACGGGAGTACCGGTCATTCCGTGTGTTAGCGCACACACTTTTTACAGCGCACGCAGACATTTTCTAGCGTTCATCTTCCTAATTAGTCTCCTGATAGGTCCGTGGTTCACACAGTGAGAAATTCAAAGAGCGTTTCACAGAGAATGGCAAGATAAAAGTAACATGCAAAACAATGAAAACAAAGGGTGTTGAATTTTTTCTTTTCATTAGCGGCTGTCAAATATTGGAGTGTACGGATATAATAACTTTCAGAAAAATGCTCGGTAATAAGACAGACTATGAAAAATGAATGCAAGGATTTTAGTTAATAAAATAGTTTGGATGTAGGACTTTTAAATAATGTAAGTCCATATTTATGGAGTAATTTAGTTTGTATAGTTCCATTTCAAATGTGTATTACTAGTAGTACAATTGGAAAAGGGAAAAATGTAATTACCGTATTTTCAAGACTATAAGGTGCACCGCATTATAAGGCGCACCCTCAATGAATGACATTTTCTATATATAAGGCGCACTGGATTATAAGGCGCACTGTCTTTTTTGGAGAAGATTTAAGACTTTTAAGTGCGCCTTATAGTGGTGAAAATACGGTAATTGCTATTGACTTCCAGGTATGAAACACTCACTACTTTACAGTCACCTCTAGAGCCAGCCGTTGTTGATGTTTTGGATTTTTTTTGTTTAAACTCTTGCAGTGAGGGAGGAGCTATATGATGGACGATGTTGTAGACTAAGATGGCTGATCTACATTTTTAACGGTATTGTTTCAGTTCAGGCGTTTGTGTTTTTTTAATATCCGACTGGTGGTTTTTCGTTTTCTGTTTTTTTCCATATATAAGGCGCACTGTATTATATGGCGCACTGTATTATAAGGCGCACTGTCTATTTTGGAGAAAATGTAAGATTTTTAAGTGCGCCTTATAGTCCTGAAAATACGGTAATTGCTATTGACTTCCAGGTATGAACCACTCACTACACAGTCACCTCTAGAGCCGGCCATTGTTGATGCTTTGGATTTTTTGATATAAAATCTTGCAGTGGCGGAGGAGCTATATGATGGAAGATTTTATAAACTAAGATGGCATCTGCATATTTAACAGTATTGAGTATTCAGTTCAGGCGTTTGTGTTTTTTTAATATCCAACAGTGGTGGTTTTTTGTTTTTTGTTTTCTGTTTTTTCCATATGTAAGGCGCACTGTCTATTTTGGAGAAAATGTAAGACTTTTAAGTGCGCCTTATAGTCATGAAAATACGGTATATACTTAACGTAGCACTTTAACACCATTAAACAAACCCCAATCATAAAAGAAAAACTATGTGAACAATAGAGCTTATGTTGGTGCCCCCGAAAGTCTCTTTCTTTACGGATGGAGCTTGTTTAGACTTTTAGACGTATTGTTTCTTTATGTGGCGCCGACCAGCCCAGAGAATGAATGGGCTCGCCGCACACCACAACAATGCAATGATGGATGAATGCGGCCATTGTAATTATAAGAAGACCAACAGGTAACGTAGCAAAGAGACAGCCAGTCGCAGGCTGCCCGGCTATGATAGCATACATCAACTCTATTCTTTTTGTGGTCTTTTCTTTTCTGTTTAAAGTTACTGGGTTCTCATACCGGCATTTTTTTTTTTATATTAAGCGATAGCCAAAGTATAATTTAATTCTTAGGATATACAGTGGTACCTCGAGATATGAGCTTAATGCGTTCCGGGACTGAGTTTGTATGTTGATTTACTCGTAAGTCAGATGAATGTTTCCCATAGAAATGAACTAAAAACGAATTAATTTGTTCCAACTTTCTGAAAAAAAGACCCAAAACTGGATATTGGATTGGAAAAATATTTGTATTTGTTCTAATTCGCCATCTTTTAACAAAGTAACAAATAATTAGTGGTTTAACAGTACTAAAATGTGTTTAACAGTACTAAAATTAGGGACTTTTTGCATGGCAACGCGCTCGTAACATAAACAAATTTAAATGAACTTGGATAACGATGCAGACACTCAAAAATAAATTTAATCTAACCTTCCACTTGACTTAATTCTAATTTTGTTTGACATTTTGAAACATTTCTTCTCCCAGGTTGGCTCTATTAGCCCCGCCTCCACCCTGACTTTTAGACGCAACCTATCAAGGGTTGTTTGCTTTTGTCTTCCCTTCAAAATATTCAGAAAATAATGCTCACAAAAATGTCCTCACAATAGCATAACGCACTACCCCTTGCCAACAAGAAGTAGTATACACCCCTCTCGTATTAGCAAACAAGCTCCACCCTTCACACTGACTAACGAAAAAAAAAAAAAAACACTGAAAAAATGCAAGGCTCCACCCAGTGCTCTTAGAGACATTACACAACGGAGTTCCGACCAGAAAGACAGGTGAAAATCCGAAAAAAAACTGGCTTATACGTGGATACGGCTTATATGCGAGAAAATACCTCAAAGTTATTTATACCTAAAGTACAACAACTTTGGCATCCTAACTACTGACCCATGTGACTTTGTTCCAGCTTGACAAGGTTATCATTATGACATAGAACAGTTAATCATCACAGTGAAGCTAATAAGATAATCACGCATCCACATAATAAATAGCTTGATAGCCTCACCTTGTGTATAGCTACGTTTTTGAGTGTGTATTAGACCAGTGTTTCCCAACCACTGAGCAATGGTCAGGTGTGCCGTGGGAAATTGCAAGAAGTCATACAATGTGATATTGAGAGAGAAAAAATTATATGAATATAAGGAGATTATAAAGGAACTATTACAAGGTTCAAATCAAAATATGACGAACATTAAATTGTAGATTATACTATTATTTGATTCAAGTTGTCAAACAGTAATTTTGTTGCTTATTTTTCTCTAAGTCGAAACGGAAGTTGTCTGGTTTCTAGCGCATCAACTTTTGCCGACGTAAAGTCTGTGTGAGCACAATTTTTTTACGGAATATTAGGAGATTTAAGTAATATTTAGAGAAAAATCATAAAATGATGCGATCAATAGCTTTACTTGGTTATTTGCATCACTCAAACCGGAAGTTGTTCAGGGTCCACAGGCCAAATTTCCGTGACATTAAGTCATTGTGAAAAATTTGATTTTGGAATAATTTTGGATGCGATTTCTGCTGATAAAACTTCGATGAGAATAACTATTATAAATATAGGCGACAAAGATTTTCAGATGGTGGTGTCCCTTGAGATTTTTTTCAATGCAAAAAGTGTGCCTCGGCTCAAAAAAGGTTGGGATACACTGTATTAGACAACCAGAAACTGCAAAAGTAGCAGGTGTACAAAGGGGAACGGATTCCCCATGTATCATGTGGTCGCCCCCACAATAACGCCATCCCATGGGGAAGCGGTATGGGGCCCCCCTGCCCTAAAAAAAACCCGAAGCTCGGTGGGACTTGCATACGCACAAATAAATACAAGTACACATTGGAAGACAACAACCCCTGCGGCGTAACCTACATTGTATGTCCTCTTGGTTCGGATCAATTCATCACCGCATGGCGGAGGGCCCCTCGCTTGTGGGGGGGTGCTTGAGGGGGAGTCGGCCAGAGTTGAAAAGCACCGTTGGTCTTTTACACCTGGGGGAACAATGGTTTTTACGGAATGTTACGATTAAAGGGTCTTTTTTTGTATAGAAGACATTAAGAAAAAGAAATGAAGGTATTTGAAGTAAATTGGCTTAAAATTGTAGGCCATTTTTCTGCCTTTAAGAGTTTTTCTATTCATTTTTTCATTCGTTTTAGATCTGTTTTGAGATTTTTAAACAGGTATTAAAGGACTAAGGGAAGGAAAAGTGGTAGACATGTGTATTGTTAGGTTAGTGAGTACAGAAACAGATCTCTCTTGAATATTCGTATACTTATTACCCGTTTCTGGGGGTGCTAGAATTTATTCTAGTCAACTTTAGGTGAGGGATACCCTGAATTTGTTACCAGCCAATCGCAGGGCACAAGGAGGCTAACAACCAATCACGGTCAATCTCGTATCCAAGGAAAAACATTAAAAGACTATACACATCTTGGCTACAAGGCCATAACAGCCAAGACAAACAGAATCAGGAAGGTCCCTTTGTACATACAGACTTAGTTATGAGATTCTATGTCGACTGCTACTTTTTCGTTGGATTGACTGCTACTTTTTTCGTTGTCTTTGACTGTTAGTTTTTCGTTGGGTTGACTGCTACTTTTTCGTTATGTTGACTGCTACTTTTTCGTTATGTTGACTACTACTTTTTCGTTATGTTGACTACTACTTTATTGTTATGTTGACTACTACTTTTTCGTTATGTTGACTGCTACTTTTTCGTTATGTTGACTGCTACTTTTTCGTTATGTTGACTGCTACTTTTTCGTTATGTTGACTGCTACTTTTTCGTTATGTTGACTACTACTTTATCGTTATGTTGACTACTACTTTTTCGTGATGTTGACTACTACTTTATCGTGATGTTGACTACTACTTTATCGTGATGTTGACTACTACTTTATCGTGATGTTGACTACTACTTTATCGTGATGTTGACTACTACTTTTTCGTGATGTTGACTACTACTTTATCGTTATGTTGACTACTACTTTTTCGTGATGTTGACTACTACTTTATCGTGATGTTGACTACTACTTTATCGTGATGTTGGCTACTACTTTTTCGTGATGTTGACTACTACTTTTTCGTGATGTTGACTACTACTTTTTCGTTATGTTGACTACTACTTTTTCATTATGTTGACTACTACTTTATTGTTATGTTGACTACGACTTTATTGTTATGTTGACTGCTACTTTTTCGTTGGTTTGACTGCTACTTTTTCGTTGGTTTGACTGCTACTTTTTCGTTGGTTTGACCGGTATTTTTTCGTTGGGTTGACGGCTACTTTATTGTTACGTTGACTACTACTTTTTCGTTGGGTTGACTCCTACTTTTTCGTTGGGTTGACTGCTACTTTTTCGTTATGTTGACTGCTACTATTTCGTTGGGTTGACTGCTACTTTTTCGTTGGGTTGACTGCTACTTTTTCGTTGGGTTGACTGCTACTTTTTCGTTGGTTTGACTGCTACTTTTTTGTTGGATTAACCGTGATATTCGAGGGATTACTGTCCTTATTTATTATGTTGACCACTTATTTATTATAATGCCTACTTATTATTCTTCCTACTTATTTATGTATTATTTATTGATTAATTATTATTATTTATTGATTTTTGTATTTTATTATTATTATTTATAGATTTTTTTATTTTAT
Organism: Stigmatopora nigra; assembly: GCF_051989575.1. Classification (NCBI taxonomy): domain Eukaryota; kingdom Metazoa; phylum Chordata; class Actinopteri; order Syngnathiformes; family Syngnathidae; genus Stigmatopora; species Stigmatopora nigra. Next base: position 2,031,405 of record NC_135508.1, on the reverse strand, counting down.
TATTATTATTTATTGATTTTAAATTTTATTATTATTATTTATTGATTTTTATTTAGTTATTTATTGATTTTTTATTTTATTATTATTATTTATTGATTTTTATTTAGTTATTATTATTTATTGAATATTTATTTAATTATTATTTATTGATTTTTTACTTAATTATTATTATTTATTGTTTTTTTATTTAATGATTAGTATTTATTGATTTTTTATTTAACTATTATTATTTATTGATTTTTATTCACTCATTTATTATCTGTTTGTTGTTGTTATTTGTGCACTTCATGGTGAAAGCTTTAAATCTTATTACACTTGTATAATAACAACAATAAAAGCCTTCAATTCAATACTTTGTCTCATGCACACATCACTAGATTAGATTAGATACACTTTTATTCATCCCTTATTCAGGAAATTCAGTTTGTAGCAGTCACAAACGCAGACACAGCAAAACACAACATAGACCTAGATAAAAACTGGAACCACATAAAGTTGCGACCTACCACAAACTCAGGTTGAAAATATGCAAAAATCACTCTTCCAATGTTGGAAACGATCGTCCCTACTGTTCTAATACTTTTGGAGGGGAGTGTGTTATTTTTTCCTTTGGTGGCAGACACAATATCTGTCCTCCTGCTCCCTCTGGATGTGACGAAGAGGAGAAAGGAGAGCAGAAGAGATTTTAATTGCTCTCCTCTCATCCACATCTGCCCCAACTCATTCATCAGTTCAGATCAACCTATACAGAAAAGGGCCAAGGGATCTTTTTTTACGTCTATTTTAAGGACAGGGGGGCGGGGGGACTCTCTCATGGGACGGGGTACACGGATACGGAATAAAAGGTTGAGGTGGAGGTATTGCCGTGGCGGCTGTTTGAGCCGGCGGATCGTGGCAGGGGGGAGGGATGAATGGCCTCAAAGCCTTGGGGAGTTTGTGATGGGGAGGGAAAAAAGGGGAAATTGGGACTGGCCGGGATAAGAAGTGGGGCTAAAGATGGGAGAAATTGGGAATCACAAAAGGACAAAAAACTGAGTTTTTGGACCGATGTAATGATATGGGATTCGTTAAAGTGGGATGAAATAAACATGTACCGTATTTTCACGACTATAAGGCGCACTTAAAAGTCTTAAATTTTCTCCTAAATAGACAGTGCGCCTTATATATGGAAAAAACTGAAAACCAATAACGAAAAACCACCACTGTCGGATATTAAAAAAAACATAAATGCCTGAAATGGGACAATACTGTTAAATATGCAGATGCCATCTTAGTTTACAAAGTCTTTCATCGTCGAGCTCCTCCCACACTGCAAGATTTTCTACAAAAAAATCCAAAACATCAACAATGGCTGGCTCTAGAGGTGACTGTAAAGTAGTGAGTGCTTCATACCTGGACATCAATAGCAATTACCGTATTTTCAAGACTATAAGGCGCACTTAAAAGTCTTCAATTTTCTCCAAAATAGACAGTGCGCCTTATAATACAATGCGCCTTATAATACAGTGCGCCTTATAATACAGTGCGCCTTATAATACAGTGCGCCGTAAATATGGAAAAAACAGAAAACCAAAAACGAAAAACCACCATTGTCGGATATTAAAAAAACACAAACGCCTGAACTGAATACTCAATACTGTTAAATATGCAGATGCCATCTTAGTTTACAAAATCTTCCATCATATAGCTCCTCCCCCACTGCAAGATTTTATACAAGAAAATCAAAACATCCACAATGGCTGGCTCTAGAGGTGACTGTGTAGTGTGTGAGTGCTTCATACCTGGAAGTCAATAGCAATTACCCTATTTTCACCACTATAAGGCGCACTTAAAAGTCTTAAATAAATAAAGAAATAAAGAAATAAATAAATAAGGGTGTTGCTGAAAAAATATGTAAAAAGAATATGAAAAAGAAATATGTATGTTTTTTTTTCATTTTTTTAAACATATTTTTTAAGCTACAACTTTTGGGAAGAAATCTCCAAAGTAAAAGCATATAAAAAGTTGAGGTTGTTTCAATTTATTGCTGAACAAAATTTTAAAAATTATCACCATATAATTTTTTAGTTTCAATTTAATTGAAGCATTAATCCCATACCTTATATATTTTTTCACCTTTAAAATAGTTTTTTATTAATATTTTTATCTAAAAAACAAAATCCACTATTAGTGACCCAGTGGAAAAGTGGTTTACGCATCAGCCTCGCATTTTTAGGGGCCGATGGTTCGATCCCAGGTCGGTCTTCACAATTGGGGCATTTACATGTTCTCCCTGGGCTTACATGGGTTTTCTTCGGGTACTCTGGTTTCCTCCCACATCCTAAAACATGTTAGGCTAACTCAATGTTAGGCTAAATTTTCTCTAGCTAGGAGTAATTGGTTGTTTGTCTCCTTGTGCCCTGTGATTGGTTAGCCACCAATTCAGGCTGTTGTTAGTTGGGATAAAATCCAGTCTATTAAAACTAGTCATTCATCGAGAGATGTCCAAAATGTGGTTATATTTCACGTAAATTAGAATTTTAGGGGTCAAATTTAACTTTTAGGTGAGGTCAAGTGGTTCCGACGACTGTTCAAAGACATCAAGGCATGCATTATATATGATGTATAGTACAGTATAGTAGAAGAAGTACATCTATTGTGTGTATATATACTGGAGGCGGTGATGAAAGACAGAAGAAGGAAAGAAGAAAAAAAGCCTGAGAGTCCCAGAGGCGGAGTCTTGATGCTGAAAGACCTCCGAGGGACTTGCGAATGATTGTCTATGACCTCCTTCCTCCTTGAACACATTTCAATGACATAGCCTGGGTGACTCAGATTCTGTTTTTAACCACTTCATCGTATTTTCTAGCACAGGGGTGTCAAACATACGCCCAGACGGGCCAGATCCGGCCCGTCTGGTGGTTTGGTACGGCCTGGGGAAGAAAGCTGCATTGTATAAAAAAAAAAAAGAATTTTCTTTAAAATGTGTAGTTCCTGTATTATCCGCTAGGGGCGCAGTGTTTTAGTACGTGCAGACAACATGAATTGACATTTATTTATGTTGTGGTTATTCTCTTGTTCATAGTATATTTTTCATAATGTAAAAGGAAAATTCTGTTAATAAATGTTTTGATAATTTACTCATTCTTTGCACTAATTATTAGTATTAGTGACTAATAATTAGTGGAAAAAAGTGGGCTTATTGTTAGTTCTATGTCATTTTGCAATGAGTTTACTGGTCCGACCCACCTGATCTGAAATTAAGCTGGATTCGCCCCGCAGACCAAAGGGAGTTTGACACCCCTGTTCTAGCATCGCAGCCGCATCCGTGTATAAGTCGCACCCTTAAAATTGCAGTAAAATTGTTGAATTTCTCTCGTATAAGCCTCCCCCTGGTTCACAATTTCGACCTCCATATACATGGTTGTAATAGGAAGTACAAATGTCTTACTTTGAAGGGAAAATCTTCAAAAAACATTACATGTGGTATTTCTGAGATACTGTGGACAAGTTCAAAAAGGAAGCAGTGCAACCAGGGAGTGTGGACGTAGCGGTCTGCTTTGTAGCAAGTCTCTGGGTGCAATAATAGCATGAGATACACATTACGCAGGTATCAAGGTGAAAATACGGTATTTGCTATTGACTTCCAGGTATGAAGCACTCACTACTTTACAGTCACCTCTAGAGCCAGCCATTGTTGATGTTTTGGAATTTTTTGGTATAAAATCTTGCGGTGTAGGAGGAGCTATATGATGGAAGATGTTATAAACTAAGATGGCATCTGCATATTTAACAGTATTCTTTCAGTTCAGGCGTTTGTGTTTTTTTTTAATATCCAACAGTGGTGGTTTTTCATTTTTGGTTTTCTGTTTTTTCCATATATAAGGCGCACTGTCTATTTTGGAGAAAATGTAAGACTTTTAAGTGTGCCTTATAGTCGTGAAAATACGGTTAGCATTTTTGAAGGCGCATCCCTACTTTGCAGAAATTCACTTATCGCGGGTGGTCCCGGTCCTCATTAACCGTGATAACCGAGGGAACACTGTATTTTTTTGAATTTATTTTCATTCATAGACGTCAAAATTAGTTTTGTTTAGCGTTTAATTTTGTTTAACTTTTATCTATTTAATAAATAAATGACCGTATTGGCCAAAATGGCTTGCACTATGGCGTCATGGCGCCACGATGTTATGATGTTATGGCGTCATGGTGTCATAGTGTCATGGCGTTAAGGTCTTTATCATCATCAGTCTCGTGCAGGTCGTCTTTTTATGCGCATATAAGCCGTACCCTCGATTCAGTCATCATTTTTTTTTGTCTGACAAATGCGGTTTATATACGAGTAAATATAGTATGTTTATATTAAGAAAATTTCGAGTGAAAAATCTAAATGAACCGGATGTAAATAAATACACAAACAAAACTAAAAAAAACCTTATTGGGATTCTGTTCATGGTCACATTTAAGCATGTGGAATCAAGTGATTGGAACCAAAGGCTGTTGCCTTGGCAACCCTGTTGTTGAGGAAGAAAAGTCCTGCAAGACATACACAATCAAGACTGGAAATTCACTATGAGTAGAATTTCTGGGCTGCTTGAAATTCAGGGACAGCATTTATGCTGAAAAAAATAGCTGGTGGGGTCCATGTATTAACCATTGAAATAAGAAAAATATTGGGTGTAGCCAGCTTAGTAAAACCCAATTACTGTATTTTCACGACTATAAGGCGCACTTAAAAGTCTTACATTTTCTCCAAAATAGACAGTGCGCCTTATAATCCAGTGCGCCTTATATATGGAAAAAACAGAAAACAAAAACAAAAAAACAACACTGTCGGATATTAATAAACAAACGCCTGAACTGAAACAATACTGTTAAATATGCAGGTGCCATCTCAGTTTACAAAATCTTCCATCATTTAGCTCCTCCCCCACTGCAAGATTTTATACCAAAAAATCCAAGAAATTCAAAATGGCTGGCTCTAGAGGTGACTGTAAAGTAGTAAGTGCTTCATACCTGGAAGTCAATAGCAATTACCGTATTTTCACGACTATAAGGCGCACATAAAAGTCTTCAATTTTCTCCAAAATAGACAGTGCGCCTTATATATGGAAAAAACAGAAAACCAAAAACCACCACTGTCGGATATTAAAAAAAACACAAAAGCCTGAACTGAAACAATACTGTTAAATATCCAGATGCCATCTTAGTTTACACTAAATTTAATCTTCCATCATATAGCTCCTCCCCCACTGCAAGATTTTATACCAAAAAATCCAAAACATCAACAATGGCTGGCTCTAGAGGTGACTGTGGAGTAGTAAGTGCTTCATACCTGGAAGTCAATTACCGTATTTTCACCACTATAAGGCGCACTTAAAAGTCTTACATTATCTCCAAAATAGACAGTGCGCCTTATAATACAGTGCGCCTTATATATGGAAAAAATGTCAGTCATTGAGGGAACACCTTATAATACAGTGCGCCTTATAATACAGTGCGCCTTATAATACAGTGCGCCTTATAATACAGTGCGCCTTATAATACAGTGCACCTTATAATACAGTGCGCCTTATAATAGAGTGCGCCTTATATGTGGAAAAAATGTCATTCATTGAGGGTTCGCCTTATAATGTGGTGCGCCTTATAGTCGTGAAAATACGGTAATTGCTATTGACTTTCAGGTATGAAGCACTCACTACTTTACAGTCACCTCTAGAGCCAGCCATTGTTGATGTTTTGGATTTTTTGGTATACAATCTTGCAGTGGGGGAGGAGCTATATGATAGAAAATGTTGTAAACTAAGATGGCATCTGCATATTTAGTAACAGTATTGTTTCAGTTCAGGCGTTTGTGTTTTTTAAATATCCGACAGTGGTGGTTTTTCGTTTTTGGTTTTCAGTTTTTTCCATATATAAGGCGCACTGGATTATAAGGTGCACTGTCTATTTTGGAGAAAATGTAAGATTTTTAAGTGTGCCCTATAGTCGTGAACATACGGTACAGAATTATATATTTTTTAAAAAGTAAAATACATATTACAGTAATCCCTCGAATATCGCGGCTTCAACTATCGCGTTTTTTTTTCTGGAGGAATTTTTTTGTTAATTACATTTTTTTTTAAGTTCATAAAAATGCGAAAATCCACGGTGAAATTCGCAAGCGGAAGCCACTCCCCCATCCTCAGCTTGCTACTAGAACTCAGCGCTTAAGTAAATAAATAAATATATAAATAAATACAAAATTCAAGTCCAAAAAAATGTGAAAAATTCTAGTTGTCATCCGTGCAGTGATAAAATATCTCATTTTCCGCACCGCTTTAGCTTCACTAAGGGGGTGCTCGAGCCTATCCCAGCTGACTTCAGGCCAGAGTAGGGGGACACCCTGAATGGGTAGCCAGCCAATCACAGGGCACAATGAGACATACAACCAATCACTCATAGCTAGGGCCAATTTAGAGTGTCCAATCAGCTTAGCAAGCATTTCTTTGGAATGTAGGAGGTACCAGAGTACCTGGAGAAAACCCACACAGGCCTGGGGAGAACATGCAAACCCCACATAGGTGGACTGACCTGGATTTGAACCCAGGTCCTCCACTATGAGGCCGACGGACTAACTGTGGTAAAACATAAAAAACTGAAATTGCTAAAAATGCAATAAAACGTTAAATTGAAGTATTACATTTTTAGGTTTTATCTGAAAAGCAAAACAAAATACACGGAAATGTCATTATTGCTTAATCATTCAATATGTATTGACACACATATGTAGACCTAAAGATTATTATTTTTTCCCAAATATGACAAAATATCGTGCATTCGTCTGTGGATCTGGCAACCCACCCGCATATGACGAATGAACCATACTACAACGCTACTTTTAACCACAAAAGAAGACTCGATTAGTGATTTGCATGTTGAAATGACAAAGTCTATGGACAGACACTTGAGCACGACTTGGACAATTTAGACATTTGTGTTCAGTTTAGCATAACAATGGCAGAATAAAATCTTCCTATTAGGAGGCTTTCATAGTCGAATAACTCCAGCTTCAGAGAGGTTAGATTGCCTGCATGTTTAACTATGGAGCGGATATTTCTTGTTTCACAAAGTATTAGTATTAGTTTAACTCTCTACAAGACTTGTAGCTAGCGCACATGTGTCAAAGTGGTGGCCCGGGGGCTAAATCTGGCCCGCCGCATCATTTTGTGTGGCCCAGGAAAGTAAATTATGAGTGCCGACTTTCTGTATTAGGATAATATTAAAATGAAAAGTATAGATGTATTTTAAATTTCCTGATTTTTCCCCCTTTTAAATCAATAATTGTAATTTTTTTTAATCAATTTTTCTGTGTTTTTAGTTCATTTTTTTTGTAAAATCTAAAAATATATTTTAAAAAAGCTAAAATAAACATTGTTTTAGATCTATAAAAAATATAATGTATATAAATAATATAAATGTAAATGTAAATAATATAGATGTATATTAAATTTCTTGATTTTCACCCCTTTTAAATCAATAATTGTAATTTTTTAATCAATTTTTCTGTGTTTTTAGTTCAAAAATCTTTTTGTAAAATCTAAAAATATATTTAAAAAAAGCTAAAATAAACATTGTTTTAGATCTATAAAAAATATATTGTATATAAATAATATAGACGTAAATGTAAATAATATAGATGTATATTAAATTTCTTGATTTTCACCCCTTTTAAATCAATAATTGTCATTTTTGAATGATTTTTTTTCAGTTTTTTAGTTCAAAAATCATTTTTTTAAATCTAAAAATATATTTGAAAAAAGCTCAAATAAACATTTTTTTAGATGTTTCCTGAGTTTTAATTTTATAAATCAATAATTGCAATTTTCTTAAATCCATGTTTTTCCTCTTTTTTGTTTTTAGGTAAAAAACGCATTTTTGTAGAATCTAAAAATAAATAAATAAATAAAACTTTCTGTTCTCCAATTTTAATATTTAACATAATAAAATATATATTTTTGTTTCCTTTTGAAGTGAAAAACTAAAAGATGTTTTCCCTAACTAAGATAATTTAAAAAAGCTCAAATAAACATTGTTTCATAGTTTAAAAAATGACTTTTGATCCATTTCTTTTATCCAATTAAAAAATATATATATATATCAAAATATTTTATCTAAAAATTAATCATTTTTTTGTTTTTAGTTCAAAAATATTTTTGTAAAATATAAAAATATATATAAAAAAGCTAAAATAAACATTGTTTTAGATCAATAAAAAACTGAATATTCCGGGATTTTAATCCAGTTCTTTTAATCAATTTATTAAAAAAAATCTAAATATTATATCTAAAATGATATGGCCCACATGAAATCAAGTTGACATTAAAGCGGCCCGCGAACCAACAGTTTGACACCCTTGAGCTCGCATGTTAGATTAGATTACATTAACCTTATTTTATTTTTAAAAAATTATAAACATCATTATAGCTGTCCTTACATTTAAAGGGAATGGACCAAATACGCTGATTAGCCCTACAATGCTAAAACTGTCTCATTAAAATGTGCCCATTTATAGCATAATTAGCAACATACACTTATTTTACTTAATAAAAGTTAGTTTACTCACTTCGGTGACTCAAAAATAAACTTTCTTAAAAATGTGTTCCTGTTTTTCGGACATCTAATTAAGCAATATAAATCTATCTTTCCCCCCCTATAAGTAGTAAATACTTTACTACTACGCCTGGACACAGTTTAAAAGTCACTAAGTCAACTGCAAGTATTGATTAAGTTTCCGGGGTGCCGGAGTTTCATATGTTAGTTACTCTGAGCTATTTTGCGCTTAGTAATTTATTTTTTTTTAGTTTACATGGAGTCTGAATGCAAGTGACCTTGTCTACCCACAATATCAGTGGGCGGATGAACCTATGATCATGTTTGCAGGGGGCGCCGTGACCTTGTTCTCGTCTCCATGCAAATCATGTCAGAACTGCTAAAGTCTCCAGGCAATTGGTGCCACCAAACCTCGTGAAATATCATGTGGAATAAAGCAGTTATGCAAAGGGAAAACAAAGTTATGACTCAGAAGAAGAAGTCGATGTAACGGATGTTGACTTTTGTTGAGCGTTTACTTTTACAGACTAAAATAAATAGGTTTAAAAGTATCGGTAGCAAAAGAGTACATTTTCTTTGCAATTAATTTCATAGGAGAAATGTTCAAAAGAATTTCTAGATATGAGGGTGGAAGAGTTTTTGACCTGTGGTTGAAAATGTGTCATGAGTTTCAAGCTAAGGCTAATAGGAAAAGTCTTGGTGAGTAGAGATGTAAGAAACCGTTTAAAAGTTTGATTTTTATATATATATATTTTTTTTTTTCTATACCTAGGAGAGCAGATATAAAAAAAAACCTGAACTGAAATATTGTCTGTCATTGGATGATTGATTGAGGGCTATCTATGACTTTTTGGTTGTTATTGTTTTGACATAGCAACGCTGTTTTTTTGCATAGCAACGTGCTAGTGACATAACATAAACAAATTTAAATGAACTTGGATTACGATGCAAACACACTCAAAAACAAATTCAATCTGACCTTACACTAAACTTAACTCTAATTTTGTTTGAAATTTTGATACTTTTCTTGACTCCATTAGCCCCGCCTCCACCCTGACTTTCAGATGCAACCTACCTCGGTTGTTTGCTTCTGTCTTCCCTTCAAAATATTTTTAAAAATTATGCACACAAATGTCCTCACTATAGGATAACGCACGACCATTTACCAATGAGAAGTACCGTATTTTCACTATAAGGCACACTTAAAAGTCTTAAATTTTCTCCAAAATAGACAGTGCGCCTTATAATCCAGTGCGCCTTATATATGGAAAAACAAAAAAACAAAAACGAAAAACCACCACTGTCGGATATTAAAACAACACAAACACCGGAACTGAAACAATACTTCTTAGTTCCATCTTAGTTTACAAAATCTTCCATCATATAGCTCCTCCCCCACTGCAAGATTTTATACCAAAAAAATCCAAAACATAAACAATGGCTGGCTCTAGAGGTGACTGTAAAGTAGTGAGTGCTTCATACCTGGAAGTCAATAGCAATAACCGTATTTTCACCACTATAGGGCGCACTTAAAAGTCTTACATTTTCTCCAAAATAGACAGTGCGCCTTATAATACAGTGCGCCTTATATATGGAAAAAATGTCATTCATTGAGGGTGCGCCTTATAGTGTGGTGCGCCTTATAGTCGTGAAAATACGCTTGTATATACTCCTCTTATATTAGGGAACAAGCTCCACCTTTTGCACTGACTAACAGGAAAAAAATACACTGGAAAAATGCAAGGCTCCGCCCACTGCTCATAGAGAGACATAACACGAGGGAGTCAGTGGCCATTTAGTTCTTATTAGCAGTCTCCGCCAAATGCTCGTATGTCAAAATTTGTCTCGTATCTCAAGATAAATATTTGCCCAAAATTTTACTCCTATCTCAAATTGCTCGTATGTCAAGGCACTCGTATGTCAAAGTATCACTATACTTTAAAAGAAGGATAATTAACCTTAAATCATTCATTTTTGTGTAAGTAAAAAACACTCGCTTCGTTCCACTGAAACTTTAAGAAATCCTTTATGGCTTTTCTTCAAGATGGCGTCACTCCTTCCCTTGAGCAGATTGTATTGGCTAATTCTCCAGAATGGGGATCAGACAGAAGGGATACATGTCAAACAATGATAATCTATATCTATTTGCTTCTGCCGATTGCATTCTGCTTATTGTGTGTTCATTTTGGCGGAGGCCATACTGGAATAAGCCTTGGTTTGTTGTCACTTCTGCCATTTTTATTCATACTTTTGCCCAACTCCGGTTGTTTTTTGACCAGAAATCGTCACTAATGATAAAAAACAAGGATTGTGTTGAATTTCAAGTGTAGCAATGTATTGAAATCCATCTAATTTCTGTTTTATTCATCCATCCATATACACATTACACAACTGTTCTTTGGAAAATTAAATAAAAATGAAAAACATTTTGGGGTCATTTCTTGAAACTTTAATTTCATATCTGCTAAAAACTTGGATAACTTTCTAGCTTCCAGGCATGAGCCCATCAAATAGGAGTACCGTATTTTCACGACTATAAGGCGCACCGTATTATAAGGCGCACCCTCGATGAATGACATTTTTGCCATATAAAAGGCGCACTGTATTATAAGGTGCACTGTATTATAAGGCTCACTATCTATTTTGGAGAAAATGTAAGACTTTTAAGTGCGCCTTATAGTGGTGAAAATATGGTAATTGCTATTGACTTCCAGGTATGAAGCACTCACTACTTTACAGTCACCTCTAGAGCCAGCCATTGTTGATCTTTTGGATTTTTTTGTATAAAATATTGCAGTGGGGGAGGAGCTATATGATGGAAGAGTTTGTAAACTAAGATGGAACTAAGAAGTATTGTTTCAGTTCAGGTGTTTGTGTTGTTTTAATATCCAACAGTGGTGTTTTTTCCTGTTTTTTTCCATATATAAGGCGAACTGGATTATAAGGCGCACTGTCTATTTTGGAGAAAATGTGTCAGACTTTTAAGTGCGCCTTATAGTCGTGAAAATTCGTTAATTGCTATTGACGTCCAGGTATAAAGCACTAACTACTTTACAGTCACCTCTAGAGCCAGTCATTGTTAATGTTTTGGATTTTTTTGTATAAAATCTTGCAGTGGGGGAGGAGCTATATGATGGAAGATGTTGTAAACTAAGATGGCATCTGCATATTTAACAGTATCGTTTCAGTTCAGGCATTTGTGTTTTTTAATATCCGACAGTGGTGGTTTTTCGTTTTCTGTTTTTTCCATATATAAGGCGCACTGGATTATAAGACGCAAGGTCTATTTTGGAGAAAATTTAAGACTTTTTAGTGCGCCTTATAGTCGTGAAAATACGGTAATTGGCAGGTATGCACATGTCACGACAATTTTGCACTTATTTACAATTGGTGAATGAATTAAGAATATTCTCTCACAAGCCCTAACATACATACTCCATTAATAGATGCATGACTCCCTTTCAGAAAGGTACAACTTGACTGAAAAAAAGTATTCCAGTCAACATGCTTGTAAAGTGTAATTACACATTTGCATTTGTTTGTATGGGTTAGTTGTGATGGCAGGTACAGCACTTGCCTGCCATTGTCATCACGGAACCTCTCAGCCGCCTCCCATTTCTCGTAGCCGACTGAAAATTGACTCGACTCCAGTCGAGTCCCTTTGAGAGTACACTCCACGGGAGGTATATTTCAACGCAACACATGAATAATAGCACCACTTTGTACACTACACAGGAAAATATTTTTCTCACCCCTTGTGGGCTCTCCAGTAATGCTGGCTTAGCGACAACATTTCTTTGAGGTAACCGCACTGCTCGACGTTTTCCCGAATGTACGTCCCATTAAGTCATCAAAGTGGTTAGCGGGTCGGTCTCACTGTTTTGGGGTCGAGGGTTCGATCTCAGGTTGGTCGTCAATAACTACTGCAAACAAGGAATAAAGTTCTAACCCAGGGATGTCAAACTTTTGGTCTGCGGGCCGAATACGGCTTAATTTGAGATCAAACGGGCCGGAGCAGTAAACTCATTGCAAAATGACATAGAACTAAGAATAAGCCCACTTTTTTTTACCTTTGTATTCGTCACTAATACTTATAATTAGTGCAAAGAATGAGTAAATTATCAAAATCTTTATGAAAATAATTTTCCTTTTACATTATGAACAATATATTATGAACAAGAGAATAACATAAGAACATAAATAAATGTCAATTCATGTTGTCTGCACATAGTAAAACACTGCGCCCCTAGCGGATAATACGAGAACTACAAATTTTAAAGAAAATTCATATTTTTTTATACAATGCAGCTTTCTTCCCCAGGCCGTACCAAACCACCAGACGGGCCGGATCCGGCCTGCGGGCCGTATGTTTGACACCCCTGTTCTAACCTAACCTGTGTGGAGTTTGCATGTTCTCCCTGGGCTTGTGTGGGTTTACTCCGAGTACTCCGGTTTCCACCCACATTCCAAAGACATGCATGCTAGGCTAATTGTATGCTAAATGTAACCTAGGTATGAGTGAGCATGATTGGTTGTCGGTTTTCTTTGTGCCCTGACATTAGCTGGTTAGCTTTTATTTTATTTTTTTGTTATGTACATGTTCTCTCTGGGCTTGCATGGTTTTACTCTGGGTACTTCGTTTTTTTTTTCGCACATTCCCAAAACATACATGCTAAGCTAATTGTATGCTAAAGTCAACCTAGGTAATAGCGAACATGAATTGTTAGGTTTCCTTGTGGCTTGACATTGGCTGAATGGTTAGAATTTATTTTTGTTATGTACATGTTCTCCCTGGGTTTGCGTGGGTTTAAATCTGGGTACTCCGACCTAGACGACCCGGATTTGAGCCAAAACGAGATCGGTTTTACAAAAAGCTGAACAAAAAAAACAAAAAAATAGTTTTTTCAAAGAGACGAACAAAAAAAATCGGTTTTACAAAAAGACGAACAAAAAAAAAAATCGGTTTTACAAATTCCCATACAAAAGTTGTTATACTGCGTACACAATTTGAAACGATAAAAAAATGTATTAAATATGGTCAAAATGTATAAGTACATGTGTATTTTAAAACTACATTAGGAAAAATCAATTATAATTTACATGTAAATATAACTTACTGTGTGTGGCTCCAGTTTTTTTAACTAGGTCTACAATGTCTTGTGTCTCTGTCTTGCTACTGCAACCAAAAAAATCCTGAATAAGGGATGAAATAAACTTCTAACCTAACCTAACAATGAATATATCCTTACAACCTAAAACCTATCCAAAATCCACCTCAAAACTGAAACTTCAACAAATTACGCATATTTATGTATATATATCACTAGTATCAGTTTTTTGACAAGTGATACGACAGCCAAACTTTGTATCTTCCTTTTAACTTTATCACCTCCTTAGCATTTTCCAACTGACCCTTCCCATTTTGATTTTAAAGTACGAAACCAACACAAAAGACATCAGCCACAATGTCGAACGAAAATGACATATTGCACCAAAACTGACAGAAAATGCCAGCTTCCCATCACCACCACCATAACTATACTGCATGATTACAGCTATCTCAAACTCTGACAGTTCAGCGATCTCCTCTTTGCTTCGACATGCCATCCTAATATACTCGATTTTAATAAAATACCTCCTACGGCATCAGAATGAAACGACTGGAGCTGTCAAACATCATACATAGATAATGTCAACGTGAATTAACGGCCATATTGGCCCCCACCGGCATGAAAACAACTTCAAGTTGATGAATCTCGACATGTCCATAACACGTACTTTAAGTCGCTAAAGTTTGCGTCTGACTTTCTTTTAAAAATTCCATAGCAAAGGGGTTAGCGTCAGTGACGGTTAGCTAACCCCGAGGCTAATCTTGGGGTTAGCGTGAGGACCCCCTGCTACTGACAGGGTATCAATACAAAGCAATTTACAAGACCCCGATGAAGAATCGACCCCCAGCTAAGAGGCAATTTCTCTGCTCTGCTGGTCAACACAACCTGCTGACGACCAAATCAGAAGACAGAAGTAAACAGAGATTAAAAGGACAGAAGAGAAAGGTTTTGGTCTCTAGATCTTGTGTAACACTAGGACATGTCCACCCTTGTACACTCCCTTAAAGAATACCCACATTCAAATATTGGTGTAATATGCATTGCACTGAAAGATCTTCTAACTCTAGAGGACTTTTTTTAACGGAGAACTTGCATCGGTTTTTAAAGTAGAACAACGAGAAACAGCGCCCTCTGGATTGTATCTGGTGTAACACCAGGATATGTCCCCGTATAGCCTCCTAAAGAATGGACATATTGAAAGACAATGCACTGAAAGATCTACTATGGGAAATCTAGCACTGGTCAGAAAAATTTAAAAGATGGGTTTCGAAGTGGTGGCCTGCGGGCCAAATCTGGGCCCGCGCATGATTTTGTGTGGCCCGAGAAAGGAAAGGATGAGTGCCGACTTTCTGTTTTAGGATCAAATTCAAATGAAGATTATAGATGTATATTAAATTTCCAGATTTTACCCCTTTTAAATCGATAATTGTAATTTTTTATCATTTTTTTCTGTTTTTCGTTCAAAAATCTTTTTGTAAAATCTAAAAATATATTTTAAAAAGCTCAAATAAACATTGTTTTAGATGTATCCTGAGTTTTAATTTTATAAATCAATAATTGCATTTTTTTTATATCCATGTTTTTCCTATTTTATGTTTTTAGGTCAAAACGCATTTTATAGAATCTAAAAATACATAAATAAATCATTTTCTGTTCTCCATTTTAGTATTTAACATAAAAAACATGTATTTTGTTTCTTTTTTATGTGAAAAACTAAGTTTTTCCTAACTAAGAAAAAATGATCAAATAAACATTGTTTAAGATCTAAAAAAAAAACTGAATATTTAGGACTTTTGATCTATTTCCTTTTATCCGATTTTCAAAAATATATATCAAAATATTATATCTAAAATGGTCCGGCCCAGTTTAGAGTCCTCTTGTATTAGCAATCAATCCGTCATTCGCACTGACTAACAGGAAAAACGAGAAACACTGAAAAAATTCAACGCTCCGCCCAGTGGTCATAAAGATATTACATGAGGGAGTTGTAGGGAGAGAGACAGTGACCATGATGTTCTTATGAGCAGCCTCTCACATCTGCTGTCTGCTCGTATATCAAAATTTGTCTTGCATCTCAAGATAAACATTGGCTAAAAAATTTACTCATATCTCACATTGTTCGTATGTCAGGGCACTCTTATGTCGAGGTACCACAGTACCTATACATCAAGTAAAACTAGCCCTGTAACTTTTCTCCAACACTGCACGCATATAGTACAACCTATAATGCAATTGGGCAGGACGGCAGGCGCCTCTCTCCTTAATTAATTCCCATTATCCTCCAGGACTTGATTGCAGGAAAAGAAGGATGCGCGATGCAGGCTGCCCTCTTCAACAAAAAAAAAAAAAAAAAAAAAAGAAATCCAAATGATCTTAATCGACCGCACTTCACAATCTCATTTAAGCTTTTCCTTGGCTACGAATTACACAATTGCAAAAACCTGCTTGAGCCGGACCGTCGTCTTTTAAATCACAGCAAATCACTATAATCCCTGTACATTAGACGGAGGACCTTGCAAATACATCCCATCCTCCTGCCTTGATACCGAATAAACATGCCTTTACATTATACAGCCATACCTCGACATACGAGTGCCCCGACATATGAGCAATTTGAGATACGAGTAACATTTCGGGGAAATGTTTCTCTTGAGATACGAGTAAAATTTTGGGCAAATGTTTATCTTGAGATACGAGTAAAATTTTGGGCAGATGTTTATCTCGAGATAAGAGTAAAATTTTGGGCAGATATTTATCTTGAGATACGAGTAAATTTTTGGGCAGATATTTGTCTTGAGATACGAGTAAAATGTTGGGCAAATATTTATCTTGAGATACGAGTCAAATTTTTTAGCAAATTGTCTTGAGATACGAGTAAAATTTGGAGCAAATGTTCATCTTGAGATAGGAGTAAAATTTTGGGTAAATATTTGTCTTGAGAAACGAGTACAATTTTGAGCAAATATTTATCTTGAGATAGGAGTAAAATTTTGGGCAGATATTTATCTTGAGATACGAGTAAAGTTTTGAGCAGATATTCATCTCGAGATACGAGTAAAATTTTGGCCAAATATTCATCTTGAGATACGTGTCAAATTTGGGGCAAATATTTATCTTGAGATACGTGTCAAATTTGGGGCAAATATTTGTCTTGAGATACTGGTAAAATTTCGAGCAAATATTTATTTGAGATACGAGTAAAATTTTGAGCAAATATTTATTTTGAGATACGAGTAAAATTTTTGATATACGAGCAGACAGCGGACATGAGAGGCTACTCATAAGAACATCATGGTCACTGTCTCTCTCCCTACAACTCCCTCATGTAATATCTTTATGACCACTGGGCGGAGCGTTGAATTTTTTCAGTGTTTTTTCCCGGTTGGTCAGTGCGAATGGTGAAGCAATTGCTAATACGAATCCTGTTGGTGGTCGTGCGTTATACTATTCTAAGGACATTTGTGTGCATCATTTTCAGAATATTTTGAAGGGAAGACAAAAGCAAACAACCCTTGATAGGTTGCATCTGAAAGTCAAAGTGGAGGCGGGGCAAATAGGGAGAAGAAAGGTATCAAAATGTCAACCAAAATTAGAATTAAGTTTAGTGTAAGGTTAGATTACATTTATTTTTGAGTGTGTCTGCATCATAATCCAAGTTCATTTAAATTTGTTTATTTTATGTTACGAACGCGTTGCCTAGCAACCCCCCCCCACTACCTCCCCCCTCTCTCCTCCACAAAATCTGTCTAATTTTGGTATATTATTAAACACAATTTAGTACTATTAAACCACTAGTTATTTGTTACTTTATCAATAGATGGCGAATTTGAACAAATAAAAATGTTTTTCCAATCCAATATCTTTTTTTTGGTGTTTTTTCAGAGGTTTGGAACAAATTATTTTTTTTTTAAGTTCATTTCTATGGGAAACATTCATTTGAGTTACGAGTAAATCAACAAACGAGCTCAGTCCGGGAACAAATTAAGCTCGTATCTCGAGGTACCACTGTGTAAATATATCATGTATACAACAACATAACACATTTTAAGTGCACCCTATGTGAGTAAATATGTACCCCCTTGCATGTATACACCTTTTAATCAATTAATAATATAAATAAATAAATGTAAATATGTACCACTTTGCATTTATACATATTTTTTTCTGCTTAATAATGGGAATTGCAATCATTAATAAGGGGAGCAATTGGCCAATGTTGACAGTTATGTTAACATATTTTTATGCGACACTATTTGTACAAGATATTCCGGAATAAAAAAGCAAAGTGAGGCTAAACTGTCATTATCCCAGAAGGCCTTGCTTTAGCTTTAGCGGGTGTACAGAGTTTCACAGCAATCTTCACATTGCTCCATTCACTCACTTGGCTTATCTATGACGCCTCCTCCCAGGGTTGTCCCAGACAAAGCTATCTTAGCCCATACTTCAATTTTCTGCTCGGCTATTCACTTGCTGAAGCGCTACAGCTCCGACATAAGCCTTCAGAGCCTCGTCGGCACTTGCTTTGGTTGTTCTCTTCTGACATTTATGAAATAGAGATGAATGAAAAGACCATGAGTGATGGAAACATACAAAAAAGGAAGGAAGAAAATGTTGAAAAGCTCTGTTAAAAGTGCCTCCAAAATGATGTGGCAGCCTTTGCTCAAGTGTTTTGAAGGTAAAGTGAAGAAAAGATAGGTCGCAAATGGTCAAGGTATTTTTTAATGTTTTTTTTTAAGTGAAATGTTGGTATCCTGTGTTTGAAAATAAAGTTTTTTTCTGGAAAAAAACTTTAAAGTATGGATTTGTGAATTTGTACATTAAAAGATGGATCTGTACTGAGGAGTCGTGGTCTAAAGTGGGAGTAGGTGTGGCTTATCTAACTGGGTGGGGCATACCTCAGCACTTTTTTGTTAACTATCGGCATTTTTAATTTATGTGATATTGAAATGGATCGATTAAAAATTGCTTTATGAGGTATTATTTGAGACATTTGACAGAAACGATTCAAATAAAGGCCTTCATAATAAACTAAACTACAGTGGTACCTTGAGATACGAGCTTAATGCGTTCCGGGACTGAGCTCATATGTCGATTTACTCGTAAGTCAAATTAACGTTTCCCATAGAAATGAACTAAAAACAAATTAATTCGTTCCAAGCCTCTGAAAAAACACCAAAAACAGGATATTAGATTGGAAAAACATTTGTATTTGTTCTAATTCGCCAACTATTAACAAAATAACACTTAACTAGTGGTTTAATATTACTAAAATGTGTTCAATAGTATCAACATCATACAGATTTTAGAGTTTTTGCACGGCAATGCGCTCGTAACATAACATAAACAAACAAACAAATATTTTATTTGTTTTAATTCGCTAACAATTAACAAAGTAACAAATAACTAGTGGTTGAATAGTACTAAAAATGTGTTTATTATACATATTACAGTGTTCCCTCGCTACTTCGCGCTTCAGCTATCGCGGACTCAGAGCTTCGCGGATTTTTTTGAGGAAAAAAAATAAATAAAAAAATTTCAATATATTAAGTTAAAATTATAAATGACATCATTTTACAAGAGGTGGAACCAAAATATTCAGTAAGAATTAGTAATTGCATCAAAAAAAGGCCAAAGAAATGGCCAATAACATGGTGAGAGTTGAGGAATGGCATTGATGACGTCATGGCTGTTTACAGGCGCATCTTCACCGCCCAAAAAAAAACAATGTTCACAATTCCCAATAACGATGTTTCTTACGTGCAAAAAAACTGCAGAAGATCCTCCATACGGACTACTATGATGTTTTTGCTTGGTGGTGCTTTTGTGTACGTTTCTTTAAGCATTTTTGAAGGGGCACCCCTACTTCGCGGAAATGCACTTATTGCGGGGGGTCCCGGTCCCCATTAACCGCTATAAGCGAGGGAACACTGTATTAATAAATCATTAAAAATTAGATGTATTTCACGTAAGGGAGAGAGAAAAATATCCACTTAGTTGGATTGTGTTTGTGTTTTGAGTGTAGGTGTCTTTAATAACAATATAACAATTTCTCTACCCCGCATCATCTGCCTTCTGTTACACCCATGCCTACATCTCGGAATTCTCTTCCTCTTTCTTTCACATCTACCTTCTTTACATTCTTTTACTTTCCAGTTCCATCCCACTCAGATTCCCAAAGCTCCTTATTAAAGCAAACTCAGGTGGCTGCAAAAAGCTTGAGATAAATGAGATGTCATTGCAACACGTGCCCTATAGCATCGTCAAAAGATCGCCATCTCAAGCTAACACCCGAGTGGCTTTTCGGGTCAAACTACAACTGGCATTACGCTGAATGATAATCTTAATATTTAACGACCCTCCCGAGAATCGTAATACCTGCAAAAGATTGGGTTTAAATGTGCAAAGTTGCGAGTTGAATGACCGTTAGCGTTCATTGTTCTGGGTTAGCTACTGAGATAAGTCGCTGCTTTTAGGGTTTATGCTAACAGGTGTATGTACAAGTTTAATTAATTACTTTAGGGTTTATGCTAACAGGTGTACGTACAAGTTTAATTAATTACTTTAGGGTTTATGCTAACAGGTGTATGTACAAGTGAAATTAAATACTTTAGGGTTTATGCTAACAGGTGTATGTACAAGTTTAATTATTTACTTTAGGGTTGATGCTAACAGGTGTATGTACAAGTGGAATTAATTACTTTAGGGTTGATGCTAACAGGTGTACGTACAAGTGAAATTAATTACTTTAGGGTTTATGCTAACAGGTGTATGTACAAGTTTAATTAATTACTTTAGGGTTTATGCTAACAGGTGTATGTACAAGTGGAATTAAATACTTTAGGGTTGATGCTAACAGGTGTACGTACAAGTGGAATTAATTACTTTAGGGTTTATGCTAACAGGTGTATGTACAAGTGGAATTAATTTCTTTAGGGTTGACGCTAACAGGTGTATGTACAAGTGGAATTAATTGCTTTTGGGTTTATGCTAATAGGTATACAAGTGTTAAATTAGTTAATTAAGTAAGTATATCTGACCATTTTACTTCAAACTACCGTATTTTCTCGCATATAAGCCGTATTTGTCGCAAAAAAATGGCGGAATCAAGGGTACAGCTTATATGCGCATAAATTAGACTTGACATGCACGAAACTGCCAGGTGACAAAGACGAAATGCCATAGCGCGAAACAATATGGCCGATACGGTCCTTTATATCAAAATAGAGAGAAGATAAACAGACAAAACGCTTAACAAAATGTATTCTGACATCTATGAATGAAATTCAAGAAAAAAATTAACCAAAAACTGCCAGGTGACTAAAAAAAAAAACGCCATAACGCAAAACAATATGTCCGACACGGTCATTTATATCAAAATAGAGAAAAGATAAACAGACAAAACGCTTAACAAAATGTATCCTGACATTTATGAATGAAATTCAAGAAAAAAATTAACCAAAAACTTCCAGGTGACAAAGCCAAAACGCCACAACGCAAAACAATATGGCCGATACAGTCATTTATATCAAAATAGAGAAAACATAAACAGATAAAACGCATTCTGACATCTATGAATGAAATTCAAGAAAAAATAAACCAAAAACTGCTAGGTGACCAAGCCAAAACACCATAACCCGAAACAATATGGCCGACATGGTCATTTATATGAAAATAGAGAAAAAATAAACAGATAAAACGCTAAAAAAACATCGATTTTCACGTCTATGAATGTAGTTCCAGAAAAAAATAAACCGTATCTTCCATAAAACATGAAAAAACTCACTTGTACCTGCCATTACTCGCTCAGGGTGCCGCCATTTTACCATAGCTAAACATGCTCAGACTAACCAGATACAACTAGCCTTGATACATGTGATGCTAATGTTTACCATCTCAACATATACCAATAGTTGTTAAGGCTAATCGAAGGTCTTGCGGTCAATCATTAAAATATTAGCCTTTATACCTGCGTAATGTGTATCTCATGCAATTATTGCACCCCGAAATTGGCTTGATTTCCCCCTCAGCTGTTCCTCAGAAGACTATCGGTCTATATTTTGATCATTTTCTGAAATTTATAGTTAATCTGAGGGGGTGAGGAAGATCAGAGCCATAACAGATCAAGAATAAAGCTTTTTTTTCTGAACCAATCGTGGCTTTGGTGACTCACAGCAGTAATGAATCCTCACACCAGGTTCATCTCATGTCTCTAATTATAATTTCCTGGCTCCTCTGTTGACACGTTAGCCCCTACCATCAGAAAATCCGCCGAGAACTGGCGTAGGCGGAGGTTTTTAAGTAAAGAAATGACGTCGTTTAATGAAGACAGAATGGATAGATGACCTCACGTCAACAAGGAATAAAAACTATGAAAATTTCACTGGGAAATATGCTGTAATTCCTACATTTTTTCTAATATAATCACGTTTCAGCACTGATAATAAAATATTTTAACGGCTCATTTATCAGGAGTCAGATGGTCAGCAATGCACAATATTCAAGAAAAAAATCTGGGGAATAAATATAGTTTTTGTAGATCAATATTTATGTGCGTTATGTTGAATTTTAGCATAAAATTTGCTATCCGTTTTGACACTATCGAAAAATACAAAAACCATGCTAGTTGTTTTTAAATACCGTATTTTCACGACTATAAGGCGCACCGCATTATAAGGCGCACCCTCAATGAATGACATTTTTCCATATATAAGGCGCATTGTATTATAAGGCGCACTGTTTTATAAGGCGCACTGTATCATAAGGCGCACTGTCTATTTTGGAGAAAATGTAAGACTTTTAAGTGCGCCTTATAGTCTTGAAAATACGGTAATTGCTATTGACTTCCAGGTATGAAGCTCTCACTACTTTACAGTCACCTCTAGAGCCAGCCATTGTTGATGTTTTGGATTTTTTGTATAAAATCTTGTAGTGGGGGAGGAGCTATATGATGGAAGATTTTGTAAACTAAGATGGCATCTACATATTTAACAGTATTGTTTCCGTTCAAGCGTTTCTGTTTTTTTTAATATCTGACAGTGGTGGTTTTTTGTTTTCTGTTTTTTTCCATATATAAGGCGCAATGGATTATAAGGCGCACTGTCTATTTGGGAGAAAATGTAAGACTTTTAAGTGCGCCTTATAGTGGTGAAAATACGGTAATTGCTATTGACTTCCAGGTATGAAGCATTCACTCATTACACAGTCACCTCTAGAGCCAGCCATTGTTGATGTTTTGGATGTTTTTGGTATAAAATCTTGCAGTGGGGGAGGAGCTATATGATGGAAGATGTTGTAAACTAAGATGGCATCTGCATATTTAACAGTATTGAGTATTCAGTTCAGGCATTTGTGTTTTTTTTTTTTTTATCCAACAGTGGTGGTTTTTCATATTTGGTTTTCTGTTTTTTCCACATAAGGCACACTGGATTATAAGGCGCACTGTCTATTTTAGAGAAAATTTCAGACTTTTAAGTGCGCCTTATAGTCGTGAAAATACGTTACGCTGAAAGAACAAAAAACAAATGTGTATCAAAATTATTCTCATAATGTTTGCTTGAATAATCTGAACACCTTAAATATTAGTAAAAGTACCAGGATACCCCCCCAAAAAAATCAATGTTCCATTTTCCACTGCAGTGCTTTTGAATGAATGAATCGTCAGGGTTGTATTGCTCGTTATGGAGAGAGAAAGTTCAGATTGTTGTACTCAGAAGAGAGAAACCATGATGATGTTTAGCCTCCCTAGAAAGCAACAACTATTGATTTGCTAATTGCGTTCACTTTCAATTCTAACCCGGTTTAAGGTGCTATTTAACCCCTGTGACACAATATATTAATGCGCAGGTAAACCTAATACATGTCAAAACATTAACTAGGGGAACTTGACACTCATTGACCAGTTGACATTACAGTAATACCTTGAGATGTGAGCTTGTATGTCAATTTACTCGTATGGCAAATCTATTTTTCCCATATAAAATAACTAAATACAAAAAACTGAAAAAACACCTACAAATAGGATATTACAATGGAAAAATATGTTTTGAATTGTTCTAATTCACCATCTACGCTAGTAGTTATGATCTGCAATTTTCCTCGTATCTCAAATTTGTCTCGTATCTCAAGGTAATTTTTTGCTCGGAATGTTCCAGGTATCTCAAATTTTACCCGTATCTCAAGGCAAATTTATGCTCAGAATTTTCCCCGTATCTCAAATTTGTCTCATATCTCAAGGCAAGCTTTTGCTCAGAATTTTCCTCGATCTCAAATTTGTCTCGTATCTCAAGACAAATTATTCCTCGGAATTTTCCTTGTATCTCAAATTTGTCTGGTATCTCAAGACAAATTATTCCTCGGAATTTTCCTAGTATCTCAAATTTCTCTCGTATCTCAAGGCAAACTTGCTCTGAATTTTCCTTGTAAATCAAATTTGTCTCGTATCTCAAGACAAATTATTCCTCGGAATTTTCCTGGTATCTCAAATTTGTCTCGTATCCCAAGGAAAAATTTTGCTCGGAATTTTCCTTGTATCTCAAATTTGTCTCGTATCTCAAGGCAAAATATTCCCCTGAATTTTTCTCGTATCTCAAATTTGACTTGTATCTCAAGGCAAATTATTCCTTGGAATTTTCCTCGTATCTCAAATTTGTCTCATATCTCAAGGCAAATTCATGCTCGGAATTTTCCTCATATCTCAAATTTGTCTCGTATCTCAAAGCAAAATATTAATCGGAATTTTCCACATCTCAAATTTGTCTCTTATCTCAGGGCAAATTTTTGATTGGAAATGTCCTGGTATCTCAAATTGGTCTCATATCTCAAGGCAAATTTATGCTCGGAATTTTTGTCATACCTCAAATTAGTCTCGTATCTCAAGGCAATTTTTTGCTCTGAATTTTCCTTATATCCCAAGGCAAATTTTTGCTCAGAATTTTCCTCGTATCCCAAGGCAAAATTTTTGCTCAGAATTTTCCTCATATCTCAAATTTCTCATGTCAAGGTATTACTGTATATATATATATTTCTCAATATTCATTTATTTGCTCTTGCAATTGTGCACTTTAAAACTAATAACCTGTAAAACGACAATAAAAGCATTCAATTCCATTCAAAAAGACAAACTAATTCAACTCTAATTTCATCATTAACCATTTTTTCCAACACATTTTCCAATCCAAAAGTATGAAGCTATAATTCTAAGGTCAACCTGTCGTATTTTATCGCACCTTCACCATGTGAAAATATATATTTTTTGTAAAAAAAAAAAAATTGGTGTTTCTGCCTCGGCCCAGTTTTGATTGATACATCCAGCATGAACCTTGCGGCGACCCATCTCTACACGAGGCTAAGGTTATTACTCACAGTAGTCCCTCACTTGTGTGTCAAACTGTGCAAGGCTCAAGTATCTGCTGATCCGACTCGAGTTGTCCGACTATCAAACCCGAACGCCAAATGATCGCAATCCCGTCCCTTCAACACTTGGTTCCCGAATCGATAAAATCGTCAATAACTGAGTTATGCACAAAAACACCAAGAGACTCTCACTTCTTTTCACACTTAGAGAATATGATCATTATATTCCTGATATTAATCATGCATAGAGTGCTTCCTTTTTTGATATACCGTATTTTCACGACTATAAGGCGCACTTAAAAGTCTAAAAACTTTCTCCAGAATAGACAGGGTGCCTTATAATCCAGTGCGCCTTATATCGTATTTTGACGACTATAAGGCGCACCGCATTATAAGGTGCACCCTCATTGAATGACATGTTTTCCATATATAAGGTGCACTGTATTATAAGGTGCACTGTATTATAAGGCGCACTGTATTATAAGGTGCACTGTATTAGAAGGCGACAGTACTATAAGGCGCACTGTATTATAAGGCGCACTGTCTATTTTGGAGAAAATGTAAGACTTTTAAGTGCGCCTTATAGTGGTGAAAATACGGTAATTGCAATTGACTTCCAGGTATGAAGCACTCACTCACTACTTTACAGTCACCTCTAGAGCCAGCCATTGTTGATGTTTTGGATTTTTTTTTGTATAAAATCTTGCAGTGGGGGAGGAGCTATACGATGAAAGACTTTGTAAACTAAGATGGCATCTGCATATTTAACAGTATTGTTTCACTTCAGGCGTTTGTGTTTTTTTAATATCCGACAGTGGTGGTTGTTCGTTTTGGGTTTTCTGTTTTTTTTTCCCATATATAAGGCGCACTGGATTATAAGGCGCACTGTCTATTTTGGAGAAAATTTAAGACTTTTAAGTGCGCCTTATAGTCGTGAAAATACGGTATATGGAAAAAAAAATAAAATGTGCCATTCATTGAGGGTGCGCCTTATAATGCGATGCACCTTATAATGTGGTGCGCCTTATATATGGAAAAAACGGTATTTAGCTTCTACAGTCAAGTTTAAAATCGAATAAGGCTGAAAAACAACAAAATCTGTACTGACACAGATAAATGCAAAAAAATATATTGAATAAACAATAGTACATCAACCAATAGTGGCCTCGACGCAGAATAAAAACAAAAAATCCTTTAAAAAACGTACTGTATTTTCACGACTATAAGGCACACTTAAGTCTTAGATTTTTCTCCAAAATAGACAGTGCGCCTTATAATCCAGTGCGCCTAATATATGGTAAAAAAAAATGTCATTCATTGAGGGTGCGCCTTATAGTCGTGACAATACGGTAATTGAAGAGGAATATTTTGGTCTACCCGTAAAAAAATGTATTGCGTGTGGGTGTAAATAATAAGAAAGTACTAGCACTTCAGTCACACGAGGAATTAAAGTTTTACAATAAAACCCCTGAAATGACTTGGTAGAGACTTGGTGAATAACAGAGGTGAAACTTAAATCTATTGCAAAATATTAATTATATCATAAAATACCAGAGCAGCGCTTCCCGAGAAAGGTTTTTTTTTTTTTTTTTTAATCTTTGAACATCAAGCCGCTTTTATTTCAGCTATAAAACTAAGTGTGAGAATGTAGAAGAGAGCTACGACATGTTTCTCTGATGTCTCAAAAGAGTAAAACTGTTTTAACGAGACACGTAAAATCTTGGGTGTTGAACATAATTCACAATGATGAACTTTCTTGGGTGTATGAATTTCTAATCCACGCTATTCCAGTTTAGAAGTGGAACAAAGGTGACAAAAAAAAGCGGCCAATGAACGAATCGGAGGCTATTCATTGGCTAACCTTCATTAATAACAATTTCTGCTTATAATTAAAAAAAGAAAAGTCACATACACGATTCATGTTCCCTCTAATTTTTCATATGTCTAGGCAAGGGGTGTCAAACTTCCTTTGGTCTGCGAGCCGAATACGGCTTAATTTGAGATCAAGCGGGCCGGACCAGTAAACTCATTGCAAAATGACATAGAACTAACAATAAGACCTTTTTTTCCACTAATTATTAGTCACTAATACTAATAATTAGTGCAAAAAATGAGTAAATTATCAAAATGTTTATTAAAATAATTTTCCTTTTGCATTATGAACAATATATTATGAACAAGAGAATAACATAAGAACATAAATAAATGTCAATTCATGTTGTCTGCACGTACTAAAACACTGCGCCCCTAGCGGATAATATAAGAACTACACATTTTAAAGAAAATTCATATTTTTTTATACAATCCAGCTTTCTTCCCCGGGCCGTATCAAACCACCAGGCGGGCCGGATCCGGCCCACGGGCCGTATGTTTGACACCCCTGGTCTAGGCATAAAGACACTGAGGACCACTGTGAGCAACATTAGAAGTACTCGCTATGGCCACATACCTGTATTACACATGCCATGGGCAGGTGTACTTCTAGTACCCACAAAGTATGTGTCAAAGTGGCGGTCCAGGGGCCAAATCTGGCCCGCTGCATCTCTTTGTGTGGCCCGGGAAAGTAAATGATGAGTGTCAACTTTCTGTTTTAGGATCAAATTAAAATGAAGAGTATAGATGTATATTACATTTCCTGATTTTTCCCCCTTTTAAATTAATAATTGTAATTTTTTAATCATTTTTTCTGTGTTTTTAAGTTCAAAAATCATTTTGTAAAATCTAAAAATATATTTTAAAAGAGAGAGAGAGCGAGAGAGAGAATTTTTGCCCGGCAACGCCCTGGTAACATAACATAAACAGATTTAAATGAACTTGGATTACGATGCAGATATTCAAAAATAAATTTAATCTCACTTTACACTAAACTAAATCCTAATTTTGTTTAAAACTTTGATACCTTTCTTCTCCCAGGTTGGCTCTTTAAGCCCCGCCTCCACCCTGACTTCCAGATGCAACCTATCAATTATTTACTTTTGTATTCCCTTCAAAATATTCTGAAAATGATGCCCACAAATGTCCTCACAACATGATAACACCCGACAACTTGCCAACAATAAGTAATATATACTCCTCTCGTATTATCGAACAAACTCCGCCATTCTACCCTAACTAACTCTGAAAAAAACACTCAAAAACCCTCCAATAAATCTCCTACAGTCAATAAAGTGAGCACACATTTTTTAGTGTCCATATGCCGGTGTTAATAGAATGCTAATAAATGTAAAGCCCTTGATGTCATGGCGAGCAGACTCCCAAAAAAAGATGGCTGCCAGGTATCTAACATCCACGAATATGGACTATTTCAATATATTTTTTGAAATTTCTCCCCATTCACGACGAGGCTTCTTAGAATTCCCTTCATGTTACGTTCTTTTAGAACTTTTAACGTCTCTTTTTTAAACCTCATCATTTCCTACTCTTTCATCACCTTTCCATTTTGCGCTACTTTTCTATTTTTTTGATAAATTATCAATGAGTAACAGCATGTGAATATGCTTCTAAGAAGTAAATAGCGTGAAAGCCGATTTGGGAGGAGGAGATGGGAGAAAAGTGGGAAATATTAAGACAAAAGGATAAAAACGGGTTTTAACCTCCTAAAACCCGCATACGCTGGATCGGTGTCCAGCCAATCACAGGGCAGAATGATAAAAAAACAACCAATTACTCCTAACTAGGGGCAACCATATAGCCTAGCATGTTTTTGGCAAGTGGGAGGAAACTAGAGTACCCGGAGAAAACCCACACAAGCCTAGCGAGGAAATGCATGGGATCGAACTCTTGAACCCAGAACTGTGAGGCCGACAAGCTAACCAGTGTTAAACCAGCTAGCCTAGCATGTTTTTGGAATGTGGGACTTTGTGGTAAAACTTTACGTCTCATTATACTTGTATAATGACGATAAAAGCAAGCAATTCAATTCAACCAGATGAAAGAAGTTTTTTTTAACTACGTCTACAATGTTGTGTGTTTCTTGTGTCTGTCTGTCTTACTACTGCAACCAAAAAATCTCCCGAATAGGAGATGAAATAAAGTCCTAACCTAACCTGTCATAACCTAAGTTAACCTACCCTAACCTACCCAAACCTACCCGGACCTACCCAAACCTAACCTAACCTTCCATAACCTAATTTAACCTACCCAAACCTACCCGGACCTACCCAAACCTAAACTAACCTTCCGTAACCTAAGTTAACCTACCCTAACCTACCCAAACCTACCCGGACCTACCCAAACCTAACCATAACCTAAGTTAACCTACCCTAACCTACCCTAACCTACCCTAACCTAGCCTAACCCACCCAAACCTACCCGAACCTAACCTGTCATGACCTACCCAAACCTAACCTAACCAGTCATAACCTAAGTTAACCTACCCTAACCTACCCAAACCTACTCGAACCTATCCAAACCTAACCTAACCTTCCATAACCTAAGTTAACCTACCCTAACCTACCCTAACCCACCCAAACCTACCCGAACCTAACCTAACCTGTCATAACCTACCCAAACCTAACCTAACCTGTCATAACCTAAGTTAACCTACCCTAACCTAAGTTAACCCACCATAACCTAAGTTAACCTACCCTAACTTAAGTTAATCTACCCCAACCTACCCTAAGTCACCCGAACCTACCCGAACCTAACCTGTCATAACCTACCCAAACCTATCCTAACCTGTCATAACCTAAGTAACCTACCCTAACCTAAGTTAACCTACCCTAACCTAAGTTAACCTACCCTAACCTAAGTTAACCTACCCTCACCTACCCTCACCTACCCTCACCTACCCTCACCTACCCTCACCTACCCTCACCTACCCTCACCTACCCTCACCAACCCTCACCAACCCTCACCTACCCTCACCTACCCTCACCTACCCTCACCAACCCTCACCTACCCTCACCTACCCTCACCTACCCTCACCTACCCTCACCTACCCTCACCTACCCTCACCTACCCTCACCTACCCTCACCCACCCTTAACTAATCTAACCCAAGAGTTCCGAAATAAAATCCAATTCAATCCAATCACGAACACTGCAAACAACTAAACGTCAATATTTTCTGTCCTCGACGGGTTGCCAGGCAATCCCCAACGAATAGAAAACATTTGACCTTGAAGCACTTCTTTGACAAGGCGAAGGTTAAGCTAATTGTACATTTTCAAACTGTAAATATAACCTCTCTTGACATTTCTTCTGGCATGGCAAAAACTTTAACTAATGGCGCTATATAGTAACAAGTCAGATATGGACAGAGTATGCATAAAAATATAATTGATACGTAATATTTTCTTACCACAATAGGCTCGTACTACTTTGCAATTTTCACCATTTGCCCCTTGTGTGCTGAGCTTTCTTTCTCGACTAATATTACATGATGGCACTTCAATTTCTGCCCTCGTCTTATTCCCCCAGCTGTGAAGTGTTGGATGGATTACATAATAACATATAGTAACATAAGAGAAGCACTGGGGTACTCGTGGGTTAATTAAATTTCATTGACTGATAATGTATTGGGTCAAAGTTCCTTTTCCTAACAGCGGTCCATTACAATATTCCGTATTTACACCAATGTGATCTTCACTTGATGTTTTCAGTCAATTTCTAAACAATGAGCTTTTGACCCTTTTTGAAAATGTACCTTAGGTACTCATAACTTCCATGGAAAGAATATCTGGGCCTAATAGCCTAGGTATTGTGTTGAATCAGCTTTCAGTCATGGTTGGAGGATGATACCAAGGCTACCACAGGTCAACATTTCTATTCAGAACTTCCATTGACAGAACATCGGGGCTAAACCGAGGCTTCGAGTAGAATCGGTTTCCGGCGAGGGTTAGATGATGATACCAAGGCTACCATAAGTCAACAATTCTGTTCATAACTCACATGGGTAGAATATCTAGGGAGAACCGAGTCCTTGAGTCGGATTAGTTTTCCATGAGGGTTGGATGATGATACCAAGGCTACCATAGGTCAACATTTCTATTCAGAACTTCTATTGAAAGAACATCGGGGCTAAACCGAGGCTTTGAGTTGAATCGGTTTCCGGTGAAGGTTAGATTATGATACCAAGGCTACCATAGGTCGACAATTATATTCATAACTTACATGGGCAGAATATCTAGGGAGAACAGTCCTCGAGTCGGATCAGTTTTCCATGAGGGTTGGATGATGATACCAAGGCTACCATAGGTCGACAATTCTATTCATAACTTCCATGGACAGAATATCTGGGCATAACCGAGGCTGTGAGTTGAATGGGTTCTAGTGAGGGTTGGATGACGATACCAAGGCTACCATAGGTTGACAATTTTATTTATAACTTCAATGAAGTGAATATCTGTCCACAACAGAGACCTTGAGTCGGATCAGTTTTCCATGAGGGTTGGATGATGATACCAAGGCTACCATAGGTCGACAATTGTATTCATAACTTCCATAGACAAAATATGTGACACAACCAAGGCCTTGACTTGAATCAGTTTCCAGTGAGGGTTGCCGGATTATACCAAGGCTACCATTGGTTGACAATTCTATTCATAACTTCCATAGACAAAATATGTGGGTATAACCAAGGCCTTGAATTGAATGGGTTTTCAGTGAGGGTTGGATGATGATACCAAGGCTACCATAGGTCAACAATTCTATTCATACCTTCCATAGACAAAATATGTGGGCATAACCGATGCTGTGAGTTGAATGGGTTTCTAGTGAGGGTTGGATAATGATACCAAGGCTACCATAGGTCGAAAATTCTATTCATAACTTCCATGGACACAATATTAAGGCACAACCAAGGACTCGAGCCGAATCGGTTTGCGGTGAGGGTTGGATGATGATACCAAGGCTACCATAGGTCAACAATTCTATTCATTACTTACTTACATGGGCAGAATATCTAGGGAGAACAAAGTTCTTGAGTTGGATCAGTTTCCCGTGAGGGTTGGACTCTACCAAGGCTACCTTAGCTCGATGATTCTATTCATAACTTCCTTTGACAAAATATGTGGGCACAACCGAGGCCTCGAGTTGAATCGGTTCCCAGTGAGGGTTGGAGGATGATACCAAGGCTACCATAGGTTGACAATTCTAATCATAACTTCCATGGACAGAAAATCTGGGCACAACCGAGGCCTTGAGGTGGATCAGTTTCCCATTAAGGGGTTGGATTCTACCAAGGCTACCTTAAGTGTTTTTAACAGGTCCCACTGGACACACTGGGGACCAACCTTGGAGATGGATTGGACAGTTTTGGGGATCCTGATGCCAAGTTAGTCATTTTTAGGACAAAACAGGGCCTGATCCAGTAAAAAAATAATAATGTGAGAAAAAGTTTTGAGGCCAAATTTTCGTAGATTCAAAAACACGATTTAGAACACGGTATAAAATTCTGTTCTGGAACAGTTCGTCCTCATTTGAAGATCACTTGAGCCAAGTCGACCTTTATTTTCTGATGAGCACGGGTTGTGTCAAATGTCAACATGTTACACAGCTGATTATTTATAAATACATATTTTTTTCATTAACCTACAGCTCAGAGAAAATACCAACACCATTTTTGGGTGAAAAAAAGTCTAATCTTTCATTGGAAAGCCAAAAGTTGGCTACAATTTTGAAGGGTAAAAAAAGAACAACAACTTCTTTTGAGTCCACTGAGATTTAAAACTGTGGTATTTCATAATTCATTTCTGAATATTACTATATGCCACTCAACTGCTAAACATTTCATCAAGCTTTAAAAGGTTATCAGACATTGAACACCACGGGAGCTGACATTTTCCTGGGTGAAGTAGTACAATATGTTTGTGGCAATTATGAAGAATATTCCATATTTATTATGAGAAAAATAAAAACTATTCAGTTGTTTGGGTGCTATAAAATAGTTGTCGATTTATTTCTTTGACTGATATTTTGTTTGGCTTGTACTTATATGGAATAAAATGCTTTTTGATATGTATATTTTTTACAGAGTTTTGCTTTTGGCAAATGCAACTCAATGAATGCCCACCAGGGGATCGAATTTTTGGGGGAATTTGAAAGTGAAAGCATATTTTAAAAACCTATTAAGGAGTGGTTAATTGCGTGTCAGCGTCACAGTTTTGGAGTCGAGGGTTTGAGGCCAGGTCAGTCCTCAACGGTGTTGAATTTGCATGTTTCATGAGTTTATGTGGGTTTTCTATGGGTACTCTGGTTTCCTACCACAGCAATTTAGTGTTAGGATAGATTAAACTTATTTTTGAGTGTCTGCATGGTAATCCAAGTTTATTCAAATTTGTTTATGTTATGTTACGAGCGCGTTGCCGTCCAAAAACGGTCCCCCCTTCAAAATCTGTCTACCGTATTTTCACGACTATAAGGCGCACCCTCAATGAATGACATTTTTTTCCATATATAAGACACACTGTATTATAAGGTGCACTGTATTATAAGGCTCACTGTATGATGAGGCGCACTGTCTATTTTGTAGAAAATGTACGACTTAAATGCGCCTTATAGTCATGAAAATACGGTAATTGCTATTGACTACCAGGTATGAAGTACTCACTCACTACACAGTCACCTCTACAGCCAGCCATTGTTGATGTTTTGGATTTTTTTTGTATGAAATCTAGCAGTGGGGGAGGAGCTATATGATGGAAGATGTTGTAAACTAAGATGGCATCTGCATATTTAACAGTATTCTTTCAGTTCAGGCGTTTGTGTTTTTTTTAATATCCGACAGTGGTGGTTTTTTGTTTTTGTTTTTCTGTTTTTTCCATACATAAGGCGCACTGGATTATAAGGCGCACTGTCTATTTTAGAGAAAATTTAAGACTTTTAAGTGCGCCTTATAGTCTTGAAAATACGATAATTTTAGTACTATTAAACACATTATAGTACTATCAAACCTTCATTTATGGCAAATTAGACCAAATAAAAATGTTTTTCCCATCCAATATCCTGTTTTGGGTGTTTTTTCAAAGGGTTGGAACCAATTAATTTGTTTTTAGCTCATTTCTATGGGAAATGTTCACTTGAGTTACGAGTAAATTGACATATGAGCTCAGTCTCGGAACGCATTAAGCTCTTATCTCGAGGTACCACCGTACTGAAAAATATAGTGATTTGGAGATTTAGTTAACTTTTTAAGGGGAAAAGGCAAATTACAATAACAAACAAATAAATGAACAGATTAATAATAAATAAATAAATAATCAATAACTATGTGATAAATAGATAAGTAGTCAATAAAATAAAGTACTGTATTTTCTTGCATAAATACCGTATTTGTAAGTAAAAATAATGAATAAAGATAGTAATCATATAATATATATATATATATATATATATATATATATATATATATATATATATATATATATATATATATATATATATATATATATATATATATATATATATATATATATATATATAAATATATATATAAAGATAGTAATATACAATAGCGCATTTGTGTTAATGCTATGCTGAAGAATACAAAGTAATGACATTGGTCCTTATAACTCGTTTTTCCGAGTTTTCATGAAGTCCACTCAACAAAGTGTGTCAGTTCTGGTATGTGGCAATGAGTTCTGTCAATCAAAATGAACTTCTTGCTCTTGCACGATTGGTCATTAGGGTGACATTTGATTTGATTTTGAACTGAGGAGCTCTTGGCTGTACCTGACCTCACGCATGAGATTGACTGTGTCAAGGAAGCGGGGGTGACGGAGTCTTCCCTTTTAGCGAGTTCTAATCAGAAGCTTTTAAGACGGATGAGACGCTGATTAGTGGAGGGCTGAGGTTGAGCACTGAGATGAAGATGGGCAGACAGATGAAGGACTTGGGAGAGTAGGAACAAATGTATTTAAACGGGAAGAGGCGGAAAAAACGGGGGAAGCTTTAAAGATGGTGAAAGTGGAAATGTGGAGTGAAATCAAATCAGTGAGAAATGCAGCAGAATTTCCATTGGACAAAATGAATGGAGGACACAATGGATGGAGAAACAACAGCAAATGTTAGTGATGCATAGTTTTCTTTAGTCTTAATTGCAGTTAGACCTTCACTCAGGGCTATATAAGATTTAATTTGGCAAGAGAAAAGTTTAGTGCAATCAGTGTAGTTTAGTGTGTGTGTGTATGTGTGTTGACTATTTATCTATGTTGATTACTAGTGTTCCCTCGCTTATCGCGGTTAATGGGGACCGGGACCCCCCGCAATAGCTCCGCGAAGTATGCGTGCCCCTTCAAAAATGCTTAAAGAAACGTGTAAAAAAGCACCACCAAGCAAAAACATCATAGTAGTCCAGATGGAGGATCTTCTGCAGTTTTTTTGTATGTAAGAAACATCGTTATTGGGAGTTGTGAACAGTTTTTTTTGGGCGGTGAAGATGTGCCTGTAAACAGCCATGATGTCATCAATGCCATTCCTCAACTCTCACCATGTTATTGACCATTTCTTTGGCCTTTTTTTGATGCAATTACTAATTCTTATTGAATATTTTGTTTCCACCTCTTGTAATATGATGTAATTTATAATTTTAACTTAATATCTTTAATTTTTTCCTGAAAAAAATCTGCGAAGCTCTGAGTCCGCGATAGCTGAAGCGCGAAGTAGCGAGGGAACACTGTACAACATTTTTTCGCATATTAGCCGAACTCAATTTTTCACCTCCATATTCATGGTTTTAATAGGGAGTACAAATGTGTTAATTTGAAGGGAAAACCTTAAGAAAAATCATTGCATGTGGTATATCTGGGATACAGTAATTCCTTGAATATAGCGGTTAATGTAGACCAGTGGTGTCAAACATACGGCCCGCAGGCCGGATCCAGCCCATCTGGTGGTTTGGTACGGCCCGGGGAAGAAAGCTGCATTGTAGGAAAAAATGAATTTTCTTTAAAATGTATGGTTCTTGTATTATCCGCTAGGGAGCGCAGTTTTTTAGTACGTGCAGACAACATGAATTTACATTTATTTATGTTCTTATGTTATTCTCTTGTTCATAATATAATGTTCATAATGTAGAAGGAAAATTCTGTTTATAAACATTTTGATAATTTACTCATTCTTTGCACTAATTATCAGGATTAATAACTAATAAGGTAAAAAGTGGGCTTATTGTTAGTTCTATGTCATTTTGCAATGAGTTTACTCGTCCGGCCCACTTGATCCTAAAATAAGCCGTATTCGGCTCACAGACCAAAGGGAGTTTGACACCCCTGATGGAGACCAAAGATGGCCGCAATATTTGAAAAACTGCGAAGTATAGGGTCGCCCATGATTAAAATAAATAAATAATTAATATTTTTTTATTGCTGAGTTCTACCTCGTAGCAAGAGTAGCTTCTGGTTTTGAGTTTCAGCATGGATCTTCACATTTTTATAAACTTTCAAAAATAAAATAAAGAAAATTGGAGAAAAAAAATCCCAGAAAAAAAATCTGCAATGTAGTAAAGCCGGGAAAGTTGAACAGCGAAATAGTGAGGGAATACTGCACTTTATGAATCGAATGGGGTGTGGCCTGCACGTAGAAAAATTTTAAAAAGGAAGTCACGTGACCAGAACAACCAGGAAGTAAGTCCGTAACGGTCTAGTTTGTCATCCCTAGGTAAGATGGCGGCCCCCTGAGCGACCAATGGCAGGCACAAGTGAGTTTTTTTACCCGTTTTATACAACATAAGTTTTTTTCTTGATTTACTCATATTTTTTGTTAAAAAATACGGCTTACATGCGAGAAAATACAGTACTTATTTATTTATTACGTATTTATTGATTGTGATTATTTATTTATTATTTATCTGTTTGTTTGTTATTGTAATTTGTGTACTAACCAACATAATTATTGATTAGTTATTGTTATTTATTGATTATCTATTTGTTGTTTTTTGTTTTAAATCAGATACTTGTATCACGACAATAAAAGCATTCAATTCAATTCAATATTATTATTTTAAAATTAAAATAATCCTAGAAGTAAACAAAAATGTACAACCTTCAACAAAAGTGGATTATTTACTACATTGAAATAGTATTCTTCTTAATAATTTGCATATTAAACACACAAACCATCAACATCAAAGCACATGCATTGATCATTATTATGATGATGATCATCGCCATAGCAACAACGCCTTGCCTCTGCAAATTGTGCCTTGACCTTCCCCCACCTCTTCTCTGCCTACCCCGTTCATGTCAAGCTGTCACTCATAAACCAATCATAAGCTAACATCTCCCTTCTCCAATCTCCTGGCACATTTGACCCCACCCCTTGAACCCCATCCCGTCCAATAAGGCTCAACGTCTCAACGAGGTGCTCACCTACAGCGGACAGACGGCGCCGCCAATCTTCCAGGAAAATCTGAAACGGAGTGACCCCGTTAGTGGCCCGTCATGGTGGAACTTTCCAAAGCCTCACTTTTTAAAGTGTGTGCGTACATTTTATTTTAAAAAAACTGCAAACTTTTTTTTCAACCGTCGGCAACGAGTACTTATTATGAAAAATTGTACTACCGTATTTTCACGACTATAAGGCGCACTTAAAAGTCTTAAATTTTCTCCAAAATAGACAGTGTGCCTTATAATCCAGTGCGCCTTATATATGGAAAAAACAGAGAACCAAAAACAAAAAACCACCACTGTCGGATATTAAGAAAACACAAACGCCTAAACTGAAACAATACTGTTAAATATACAGATGCCATCTTAGTTTACAAAATCTTCCTTTGTATAGCTCCTCCCCCACTGCAAGATTTTATACAAAAAAAATTCAAAACATCAACAATGGCTGGCTCTAGAGGTGACTGTAAAGTAGTGAGAGAGTGATTCATACCTGGAAGTCAATAGCAATTACCGTATTTTCACCACTATAAGGCGCACTTAAAAAGTCTTACATTTTATCCAAAATAGACAGTGCGCCTTATAATACAGTGCGCCTTATATATGGAAAAAACAGAAAACCAAAAACCACCACTGTCGGATATTAAAAAAAACACAAACGCCTGAACTGAAACAATACTGTTAAATATGGAGATGCCATCTTAGTTTACAACATCTTCCATCATATAGCTCCTCCCCCACTGCAAGATTTTAGACAAAAAAATCCAAGACATCAACAATGGCTGGCTCTAGAGGTGACTGTAAAGTAGTGAGTGAGTGCTTCATACCTGGAAGTCAATAGTAATTACCATATTTTCACGACTATAAGGCGCACTTAAAAGTCTTAAATTTTCTCCAAAATAGACAGTGCGCCTTATAATACAGTGCACCTTATAATACAGTGCGCCTTATAATACAGTGCTCCCTCTATATGTAAAAAATGTCATTCGTTGAGGGTGCGCCTTATAATGTGGTGCGCCTTATAGTCGTGAAAATACGGTATTCTAAAAGCACTGATCTCTGGGGAGTCCGTGTTTACAAAGTGGCGCAGTTAGTTTTTATTAGCGCAGAACTCGGAAGTGTAGCTTGTGATCACTTTGCCCTTGAGACCACAATTGCTGTGATATTTTTTTAAAATATGTACGTCTATGTATATATATATGGCTTGCAAGAGTGGAGTCATTTGTTTGCTCCATTAACCTTTAATACGCTGCCGTGTGCATCATTCAAAAATGCCACTAGAGGCCACTTTGAAAGAATAAGTAAGAGAAAACAGAAAAATAGGGGACAATCGCAGTATTTGCGAATAACAAATGGAAGATACCAAGGGAAATATTCAACAGACTCTCGATCACTTTACATCTGAGCTGAACAGCTGTACTTGCTTTTTTTTTAGCTGCAAGATTTAAAAAAAAAAAACATACCGTATTTTCACGACTATAAGGCGCACTATATTATAAGGTGCACTGTATTATAAGGCACATTGTAATATAAGGCGCACTGTCTATTTTGGAGAAAATGGAAGACTTTTAAGAGCGCCTTATAGTGGTGAAAATACGTTAATTGCTATTGACTTCCAGGTATGAAGCACTCACTACACCACAGTCACCTCTAGAGCCAGCCATTGTTGATGTTTTTTGTATAAAATCTTGCAGTGGGGGAGGAGCTACATGATGGAAGATTTTGTAAACTAAGATGGCATCTGCATATTTAACAGTATTGTTTCAGTTCAGGCGTTGGTGTTTTTTTTAATATCCGACAGTGGTATTTTTTCGTTTTTGGTTTTCTGTTTTTTCCATATAGAAGGCGCACTGGAATATAAGAAAATTTAAGACTTTTAAGTGCGCCTTATAGTCCTGAAAATACGGTACTCCTACCTGTCAACCTTAGCCAATCGCCGCCTTATTAATGCAATTTTTTTTTAAAATGGCTCATATTTACTCACATAGGGCGCACTTAAAGGTCTAAAATTTTTCCTAAATGCACTAAATTCAAGATTCTGTAGATGTCGCTGCAATGACGCTGTCTGGGTACATTGCTTGGTGACAAGCTATATTTATAGGCTGTGTGAGAGGGGAATGCAAATAACAATAAGAAACAAACAAATGAACTGTTAAATAATAAATAATAACAATCAATAACAATGTAATAAATGAATAACTACTGTATTTTCTCGCATAAATGCCGTATTTATGACTAAAAAAATTGAAAAAGATAGGAATAATCTCAGAATGCTAAATTTGGTCTGCTTAGATGGGAAATGATGCCCCCAACATGAGAAAAATGATACAAAAAAAGAGGGAATAGATCAAAGGTCGCTTTAACGTCAACTTGATTTCACGTGGGCCGGACCATTTTATATAAAATATTTAGATTTTTTTCAAAAATTGATTAAATGAACTGGATTAAAATCCCTGAATATTCAGTTTTTTATTGATCTAAAACAATGTTTATTTTATCTTTTTTTAAATATATTTCTAGATTTTACAAAATCATTTTTGAACTAAAAACACAGAAAAAATTGATTAAAAAATGACAATTATTGATTTAAAAGGGGAAAAACAGGAAATTAAATATACATCTATACTCTCCATTTTAATTTGACCCTAAAACAGAAAGTCGACACTCACGATTGACTTTCCAGGGCCACACAAAATGATGTGCCGGGCCAGATTTGGCCCCTGAGCCAACACTTTGACACCAGTGAAATACATCCTACATTAATAAATAACACAACTCAAATACTGCTTAATTACTCATTTCTGGTCAACCAATTTTTCGTTATTAAACAGTAAAATGAAAAAAAAACTCAAAGTGACAAATCTCTCATTCTCTATTCACAAAAATTAAAAATTAAAATGACTCATCCCAAAGTAAAAAAAAAAAAAACAATAAATCCAGCCTTGTCATCCATCCAGGAATATGATACATTTCAATTTTCTAAGCCAGCACATGATTTAAAAGCAACAGCTTCATTATCAAGACACACACACACACACACACTGTAATTGGTATGATTGGCTCCCCCAACACCCGCAGTCGAAATCTTCAAACAGAAAGACTACCAAGCGTCTCATCCAAACAATTCTATGACAGCTACTACCCAAAAAAAAAATTAAATAAATAAAAACGCTGTCGTCTCTCTCTCTCCCTTTCAGCCTACGAAAGTGATGCTATGCATATTCGCAAAGGCTAATTCTCTGGCATTCGCCTGCAAGTAGCCAATGTCTGATGTCTGTTCACTGTAGGGAACAACCTCTGTCTGCATGCCAAGTGATAGCAAATACACACATATACACACATAAACACACATATACACTCATATACACTCATATACACTCATATACACTCATATACACTCATATACACTCATATACACTCATATACACTCATATACACTCATATACACTCATATACACTCATATACACTCATATACACTCATATACACTCATATACACTCATATACACTCATATACACTCATATACACTCATATACACTCATATACACTCATATACACTCATATACACTCATATACACTCATATACACACAAACACACAAACACACAAACACACACATATACACTCATATACACTCATACACTCATGTACACTCATATACACTCATATACACACATAAACACACACGTAGACACTCATATACACTCATATACACCCATATACACTCATATACACTCATATACACTCATATACACCCATATACACCCATATACACCCATATACACCCATATACACCCATATACACCCATATACACACATATACACACATATACACACATATACACACATATACACACATATACACACATATACACACACATACACACACATACACACACATACACATCCATACACACCCATACACACCCATACACACACATACACATCCATACACACCCATACACACCCATACACACACCCATATACACACCCATATACACACCCATACACACCCATACACACCCATACACACCCATACACACCCATACACACCCATACACACCCATATACACACCCATATACACCCACATACACCCATATACACCCATATACACCCATATACACCCATATACACACCCATATACACACCCATATACACACCCATATACACCCATATACACACCCATATACTGTGTTCCCCCGCTACTTCGCAGTTTAGCTATCGCGGACTCAGAGCTTCGCAAATTTTTTTGGGAAGAAAAAATACAAATATTACATTGAAACAACATATTTTACAGGTTTTTTTTGTTATAACATGAATTTCACTCTCTCTACCCGTATCCTATATGGCAGTGTTTTTCAACCTTTTTTGAGCCACGGCACATTTTTTACATTGGAAAAATTTGTGGCACACCACTAACCAAAAATTTTACAAAATGACACTCTGTATAGTATATTTACTACAGCACGGACACTGGACAATGACATCATATTTGCAGAAAACTTAATAAATGTTAATTTTTAAAAAAAGGATATTGGATAATTTCTCACGGCACACCTGACGATCTCTCACGGCACACTAGTGTGCCACGGCACAGTGGTTGAAAATCACTGCTATATGGTGTACTGTATACAGGGGGTAAAAAATAATAATAATTACAAAAATTAAAAAAAAAATTGGAATTCAATTCAAATAAAGCATTTTTGAAGGGGAATCGCTACTTCACGACAATGCACTTATCGCGGGTGGTCCCGGTCCCCATTAACCGCGATAAACGAGGGAAGACTGTACACCCATATACACCCATATACACCCATATACACCCATATACACCCATATACACCCATATACTCCCATATACACCCATATACACCCATAAACACCCATATACACCCATATACACCCATATACACCCATATACACCCATATACACACATATACACACATACACACTAACTGGCATTATTGCAAGTAACACAATGGGCAAAGAATTCAATCTTGTTTTAAATGGCGAAGGGTCGCTGATCAAGAATAAGAAACTCCAACCAAATTCCATTTTGTTGTTTGTACAAATCAATAAGATCACTCACTGTGGGTTAAATGAGCTTGATGGCAATTTCAGTACACATTTGAATGGTTGAAGCTTTCCAGCCAGGTCATGACAGCCAAGACAAACAGATTCAAGGACAGTTTGTTCCCCCCAGAGTCGTCACCATATTCAACTCCTGTTCTGGACCTAATCTAGATTTACTGCTTACATGTTTAGTAATTTATTTATGCTGACTACTTATCTATGTTGACTATTATCATATTTTCTCGCATATTAGCCGCATCCATATAATATTCAGAATTTTATGAATTGATTAAAAGAATTGGATTAAAATCCCTGAATATTCAGTTTTTTATAGATCTAAAACAATGTTTATTTTAGATTTTTTTTACTATATTTTTAGATATCACAAATTTATTTTTGAACTAAAAACACAAAAAAAAATTATTAAAAATGACAATTATTGATTTAAAAGGGGGAAAATCGGGAAACGTAATATACATCTATACTCTTCATTTGAATTTGATCCTAAAACAGAAAGTCGGCATTCATGATTACTTCCCCGTGTCAGGAGTCGCTGGATCGCCTCTCCTGACATGACGTCATGATAGTTATCACCTGTGGCTAATTACGTGATTGGATTATTTTTGGTATTTAAGCATTGTGACTTTCTGTAGACGCCGTTGGATCGTCTGTTTTCGTCCTGGTGTAGTACTGGTTTAGTTCTGGTTTCGTTTCCTGTTAATCCTCGTAGTCATTGCTGTTACGATCGCCGCCGCGTAGTGCGAGGCGATCGGAGGGGAAGTTGAACCCAGATGCAGAGTCGCCGAAGGAATGGAAAGGTGAGGCAGGTCTGTAGCTCTTGTAGGTTGATTTATTGAACGGGGTAACATAACTTCAACAACTTAGCTTGACCACTCATTACAAACGAAAACAACATGCGGCGGGGCGTCATGGAAACAGCAATGACTACGAGGATTAACAGGAAACGAAACCAGAACTAAACCAGTACTACACCAGGACGAAAACAGACGATCCAACGGCGTCTACAGAAAGTCACAATGCTTAAATACCAAAAATAATCCAATCACGTAATTAGCCACAGGTGATAACTATCATGACGTCATGTCAGGAGAGGCGATCCAGCGACTCCTGACACCCCGGGCCACACAAAATGATGCGGCGAGCCAGATTTGGCCCCCGGGCCACACTTTGACACGTGTAATAGGGAGTACAAATGTTCACTTTGAAGGGAAAATCTCATAAATAAAAGTTTAATAAATGTTTTAAAGTCTCGCCTTTAAAAAAAAAAACATTTTTTCAGTTGTTTTGTTAACTACAAAATAGTTTTTTTCAATGTCACAAAAACATCAATCATGCCTTTTATTTCCAATAAAAACCCTTTAAAAATATTTACCCATCCCAGTAATTGCAGCCTATTCCATCCAATACCTTGTTTCACATAAAGACCCAAAATCTATCAAAAATAAAACGTTGCTGTAATGAAAAGAAAGCCTTTCATAAAAAAACAACCTTTTTTGCTTCCAATTTTCAAGGCCAGAATTATTACCAAAAATAACAAAGATTCCATTTGCTCTCTTTTGCTAATCCATCAAGATGCAGTTTTATTTTCAATGTATATATTGCATATGTATTATGACATATTCTCATAATTGAGCCATCTTGTATGAGGCGAAGTAGTAATATTCTTCTTGTATACACAGCATATTCTACGACACTTAAGGATCCCTAGTGTTGACATTAGAAATTAGCATATACACTTATGTATGAACATAAATGCATACCCAAGAGGCATAAAAATGTGCACTCTATAAAAAGCCATAGTAACTACTGTACTTTCAAGACTATAAATCATACTTTTACTGTGAATAATATTCAAATGCACATTTTTTTCTCTCTCTATGACCACAGACACCCTGTTTTTGTTTTTTAAACTATATTTAGCTGACAAATTGATGCCTATTTAGCCTGTTGCTGTCTGTTATTATTGTTACATTATTGTACCGTATTTTCACGACTATAAGGCGCACCACATTATAAGGCGCACCCTCAATGAATGACATTTTTTCCATATATAAGGCGCACTGTAATATAAGGCGAACTGTATTATAAGGCACACTGTATTATAAGGTGCACTGTATTATAAGGCGCACTGTATTATAAGTCGCACTGTATTATAAGTCGCACTGTATTATAAGTCGCACTGTATTATAAGTCGCACTGTATTAAAAGGCGCACTGTATTATAAGGCGCACTGTATTATAAGGCGCACTGTATTATAAGGCACACTGTATTATAAGGCCCACTGTATTATAAGGCGCACTGCATTATAAGGCGCACTGTATTATAAGGCCCACTGTATTATAAGGCCCACTGTATTATAAGGCCCACTGTATTATAAGGCCCACTGTATTATAAGGTGCACTGTATTATAAGTCGCACCTAATTAGAAGGTGCACTGTATTATAAGGCGCACTGTAT
Source organism: Stigmatopora nigra (assembly GCF_051989575.1). Taxonomy (NCBI): domain Eukaryota; kingdom Metazoa; phylum Chordata; class Actinopteri; order Syngnathiformes; family Syngnathidae; genus Stigmatopora; species Stigmatopora nigra. The sequence continues at coordinate 1,986,494 of NC_135508.1, read as the reverse complement.
TATAAGGCGCACTGTATTATAAGGCGCACTGTATTATAAGTCGCACTGTATTATAAGGCGCACTGTATTATAAGGCGCACTGTATTATAAGGTGCACTGTATTATAAGGCGCACTGTATTATAAGGCGCACTGCATTATAAGGCACACTGCATTATAAGGCGCACTGTATTATAAGGCGCACTGTATTATAAGGCGCACTGTATTATAAGGCGCACTGTCTATTTTGGAAAAAATTGAAGACTATTAAGTGCGCCTTCTAGTCGTGAAAATACGGTACATTGATTTCTTTCAAAAGAAAAGTGCCCAAATTTGTCAGATCTCAAAATAAAGTCCACAAGATATTTTCCCAAACTACACACATTTTCTTTTCATAACCTTTAAAGTTGCTAGCATGTTTTTTTTTAGCATCCCACAACCACAATGGGGGCCTTAATTTAAGTTAACACCCCTTTTTCACAGCTCAGATGTTGCACATTTTCCAAAATTTATTGGCATTCATGCTAACCATTTGTTAGCATAGTTTGTCTAGAGATTCCTCCTTGGGGACCAGACTGGCGCCATCTTTTGTCAACGAGCCTGGTCATAATGAGCTCAATGACTGTCATAACAGAGCGCTTCCCAAGAATCTGCCCTCAACACTTGTCACTTTCCATCAATTCGGCTTCCCGTGCGTGCAAGGGGTGCCGCTTCGAGGCAACGCGCTATTTATTCTTCATCCCCGTAAAGTAAATGGCTTTGACATGACATAAAGGCAAATAACCATATGCAGGTCTCTATATAATCAGTGTTAAATACTCGGTACTATTATACACTTTGTATAAAAATGCTTGGATAAAGTAGGAATAAATAATATTACATATTAACAGTGATAAAACTCTCTATTTCCAATCTGGGATTGCAGTTTGTATCACCTGACTAGCTTGTTGACGGCTAAAAATATATATTTTATTATAATTAAACTGATCAGGATAATAAGTAACCATGGTAACAGACCAAAGTGGGTACAGGTACTTGCAAAAATTAAGCATTTTTTTGTAACTTGGAAGTAAATTTGTATTTGACATTGTATTACCGTATTTTCACGACTATAAGGCGCACCGCATTATAAGGCGCACCCTCAATGAATGACATTTTTCCATATATAAGACGCACTGTATTAAAAGGTGCACTGTATTATAAGGCGCACTGTATTATAAGGCGCACTGTGTTATAAGGCGCACTGTCTATTTTGGAGAAAATTGAAGACTTTCAAGTGCGCCTTATAGTGGTGAAAATACGGTAATTGCTATTGACTTACAGGTATGAAGCTCTCACTACTTTACAGTCACCTCTAGAGCCAGCCATTGTTGATGTTTTGGATTTTTTTTTGTATAAAATCTGTGGGGGAGGAGCTATATGATGGAAGATGTTGTAAACTAAGATGGCATCTGCATATTTAACAGTATCATTTCAGTTTAGGTGTTTGTGTTTTTTTTAATATCCAACAGTGGTGGTTTTTGGTTTTCTGTTTTTACCATATATAAGGCGCACTGGATTATAAGGCGCACTGTTTATTTTGGAGAGAATTTAAGACTTTTAAGTGTGTCTAATTTCTTCCACAATCTTTAACTATAAACCCTTTAAAATGCGATAATGAATATGGAATATGTAAGCAAATGTATGTAAAGAAAGAGCAAAAATTTAAGAAAACTAATAAGAAGTGGAACGGTGTTATTGTGGATAGCAAGTTGGCCTCACAGTTCTGAGGTCCTGGGTTCGATCCCGGGTCTCACACAGACACCAAAGTAGCATGCCAAGTTGCATTAGTCAAAGCAAAAACTACATAAACACAAAGACTTTTTGAGAAAAAGACTTCTATTAAAAGTGACAGCATTTCCCCAAAACATGCCCTTGTCACGCCTGACAATTTCCTTCCCCAACTAAATGTTACTCTAACTTATCCCAGCTCTTATTTTGTCATATTCTGTCTCCAAGTCAGAGGCTAACTGTCTCCATAACTTCTGAAAATGTGACACAGTTCCCGGCGAGACTTTATTAATTTCACTCTCCAAAGTCAATATTAGCGTATTTTCACGACTATAAGGCGCACTTAAAAGTCTTACATTTTCTCCAAAATAGACAGGCCGCCTTATAATACAGTGCGCCTTTTATATGGAAATAAAAATAAAGCGAGCCTTATAATGTGATGCGCCTTATAATGTGGTGCGCCTTATATATGGAAAATCCGGTATTTAGCTTCTACAGTCCAGTTTGAAATAGAATAAGGCTGGAAAACAACAAAATCTGTACTGACACTGATAAATGCAAAAATATATATTGAATAAACAATAGTACTTCAACCAATAGTGGCCTCTACGCAGAATAAAAACAAAAAAATCCTAATAAAAAAAAACGTACTGTATTTTCACGACTATAAGGCGCACCTAAGTCTTAGATTTTTCTCCAAAATAGACAGTGCGCTTTATAATCCAGTGCGCCTTATATATGGAAAAAAAATAAAATGTGCCATTCATTGAGGGTGCGCCTTATAATGCGATGCGCCTTATAATGTGGTGCGCCTTATATATGGAAATACAGTATTAAGCTTCTACAGTCAAGTTTGAAATAGAATAAGGCTGGAAAACAACAATCTATACTGACACAGATAAATGCAAAAAAAATATTGAATAAACAATAGTACTTCAACCAATAGTGGCCTCCAGACAGAATAAAAACAAAAAATCCTAAAAAAAAACAAAAATAAAACGTACTGTACTTTCACGACTATTAGGCGCACTTAAGTCTTAGATTTTTCTCCAAAATAGACAGTGCGCCTTATAATCCAGTGCGCCTTATATATGGTAAAATGTCATTCATTGAGGGTGCGCCTTATAATGCAGTGCGCCTTATAGTCGTGAAAATACGGTATATCCTTGTATCAAAGTCTTAAACATTGTATATTTATTCCCGCTTGTAGTATCTCATAATTTTTTCTCTTTTTTTGTCCATCTTTAACTTCCTTGTTGTTGTTTTTTTTCTGGTTTGACTGTAGGGAACGGAATGAAGATGAATGACATCACAATCATTTTACCTCCAGCAAAAAATGTCCAACTGATAATAGAAACAGTCATTTTCTGGTCATGTGTGAGCATGTTGCCCATGTTACATTTATTTTTTATTTTTTTAAAAAGCACTCTAAGATGTTATACTTTAGCCACGTTGTAATATAAATATAAAGTACACAGGCCTTAAGGATTTATTGGAATGTTAGAATATAAAATGACATCCCCCCATAAACAGTCGTAACCTTTAACCTTCCACTGACACTTTGAATTAAAATCACCCGTTGCCAAATTGGAAAAAAAAAAATAGAATTTCTTAGGGCTTTTATTCTGAAAATATCATTTGATTTGAAGTTAGCTGTTGTTATAAGTGTAGCTAATAATTAAATTGAATGTTTTATTCTCATTATAATGAGATTTAAAGCTATCAAGTGCAAAAAAACAACAAAAAACTCAAATAAATGATAACAATAAATAAGTAGTAAATAAATAAACAAGTAGTCACATATCAAATACCGTATTTCTCGCATATAAGCCGCATTCTGGATTAATAACAACAAAAAACGACAAATAAATGATAACAATAAGTAATAAATAAATAAACAAGTAGTTACATAAGTACCTTATTTTCTCGCATATTAGCAAAAAAGTAGTTATGTAATAAGTACCGTATTTTCTCGCATATAAGCCGCCTCCACATATATACCCTGGATTCACAACAAAAAACACGATAAATAAGTAAAAAATATACAAGTAGTCACATAATAAGGACCTTATTTTCTCGCATATTAGCCAAAAAGTACTCAGTACCGTATTTTTCTTGCATATAAGCCGCCTCCACATATAAGCCGTACTCTGGATTTACAACAAAAACACAAATAAATGATAAAAACAAATAAGTAATAAATAAACAAGTAGTCACATGATAAGTCCCTTATTTTCTCGCATATTAACCAACAAGTACTCACGTAATAAGTACCGTATTTTCTCGCATATAAGCCACCTCCACATATAAGCCGTACCCTAGATTCACAACAAAAAAACACAATAAATAAGTAAAAAAAAATAAACAAGTAGTCACATAATAAGTACCTTGTTTTCTCGCATATTAACCAACAAGTAGTAACGTAATAAGTACCGTATTTTCTCATATATATTTTTTCCCACATATAAGCTGTACCCTGGATTCGCAACAAAAAACAGACAAGTAAATGATAACAATAAATAAGTAATAAATAAACAAGTAGTCACATAATAGGTACCTTATTTTCCCGCATATTAGCCAACAAGTAGTAACGTAATAAGTACCGTATTTTCTCGCATATAAGCCGCCTCCACATATAAGCCGTACCCTGAATTCACAACAAAAAACACAAATAAATAATAACAATAAGTAATTAATAAATAAGCAAGTAGTCACATGATAAGTACCTTATTTTCTCGCATATTAACCAAGTAGTAGTCACGTAAGAACTACCATATTTGCTCAAATATATATATTTTTTCCACATATAAGCCATACCCTGGATTCACAACAATAAACAAACAAACAAATGATAACAATAAATAATAAATAAAAAAAACAAGTAGTCACAATAAAGTACCTTATTTCTCGCATATAAGCCGTACCCTGAATTCAGTCATGTTTATTTTTAAACTTTTGAAAGATTATTGTGTTAAAAGAAGGGACATTTAATAAATCCCATACTAATAGTTCAAGTGGTAGAAAACATCTGATTTAATGTAATATGGTGTTTTTTTTACCTGGTGACAAATTCTAATTTTTGAGTTATTTTGTTCTATTGAAGGCTCAGACGTTTTAAAAAAAAAAAATGTTTTTGTCATATTCGTGGTGGTTTGGGTAGTGGTCCGGGGTTCTGGGTTCGAATCCAGGTCGGTGCACCTGTGTGGAGTTTAGATGTTCTTCCCAAGCCTGCGTGGGTTTTCTTTGGGTACTCCAGTTTCCTCCCAAATTCCAAAAACATGCATGCTAGGCTAATTTAGCACTCTAAATTGCCCCCTAGCTTTTCCATCAATTCAGGGTATCCCCCGCCTCTAGCCTGAATTTAGCTTAGGATATGCTCCAGCACCCCCTGCGACCCTATTTAGGATAAAGCAAAAATAAATGAATATATATATATATATATATATATATATATATATATATATATATATATATATATATATATATATATATATATATATATATATATATATAGACAGTTTATTCAAAGAGCTACTATCTGATGCTGACCTGTTTACTCACCAAAGTCATGGTCATAATTACCATGATCACATCCACTATGCTTTTAATTGGTCTTATCTCTCTTTTTGTCGCTCGTTAGCTAATTGACTCACTTTTCACGGCGAAACAAAAGCCAACAGACGGAAGATCGAGAGTAGACATCTGCCCCTGTAGAGCGGAGAAAAATGGCGACAGCTCATCTGTCACCGCCACAATTTTCTCAACAACTGTACACACTTGTCGGGGAGGGGAAAAAAGCCTACTTGGCGTTGGTGTTGCATGCTGGGAAACACGCGTTCTACAAGTAGATGTAATCATACGTGCCGCCATGAAATTTCCATTCATATCGATTAAAGTGTTTACATTCTTAGCGTGGACAAAAGATTTGATTGTACACTTAGAAAAGCCGTGAGGAATTCCAGGCATTCATTACCTGAAGCGCTTACTATAACAAGGGTCGCAAGGGGTGCTGGAGCCAATCCCAGCTAACTACATCCCAACCATTCACACACACACAAACATAGTAGCGATTTAAAGTGCTAAACCAGCTAGCCTAGCATGCATGTTTTTGGAATCTGGAACGAAACCAGAGTACCCGGAGAAAACCCATGCAAGCCCAGAAGGAACATGAAAACTCCACACAAGTGGGCCGACCTGGATTCAAACCCAGAACCCCAGAGCTGTGAGGCCGACGTACTAACCGCTCATCCACCGTGCCACCCGTTACAATAATGTAAATAAGAATATCAAATTCTCCCAAAAACAGCTCATTTATTCATTTTCCAAACCGCTTATCCTCATGGGGGTGCTGGAGCCTTTCCCAACTGACTTAACACCCCGAAATGGTGGCCAGCCAATCGCAGGGCACAATGAGACAAACAACCAATCATAGCTAGTGCAAATTTAGCGTGTTCAACTTGTTAGCCTAGCATGCACATTTTTAGGATATGGGAGAAAACTGGAGTACCCACAGAAAACCCACACAAACCATTCAACCTCCAGATAGTAAGGATCGACCTGTAATTGAACCCTCGGCCCCAGATCTGTAAAACCCACATACTAACCACTCCACCACCATTACCTGGAATTGAACCCTCATCCCTAGATCTGTAAAACCCACATACTAACCACTCCTCCCCCATTACCTGGGATTGAACCCTCGGCCCCAGATCTGTAAAACCCACATACTAACCACTCCACCACCATTACCTAGAATTGAACCCTCAAGCCCCAAATCTGTAAAACCCACATACTAACCACTCCTCCCCCATTACCTGGGATTGAACCCTCGGCCCCAAATCTGTAAGACCCACTTACTAACCACTCCACCACCGTTCCACTTATTATTTTAATATTTCAAAAAATCCCTCACACAAAAAAAACACATTTTTTTCCTATTAATTGTGTATTTTTTTTCACCAAAACATCTTACAATCCCAAAAAATACAGTAATACAAACATCTGTCTTTATTCTATTTATTAATGACCCCATTGCATCAATTTTATTGTACAAAAGAAGGTCATTTTTCACCCTTTTTTTCACCCTTCTGGATAGTATCGACCATTGCTTTTTGTCTCTGTATATTAACTGTAATGTGCTCACTACATCTGTCACTGTGCAAGTAGAGCTTGGCGGTGGTCTTTCAGTTAATAGGGTCCCATGGGTGCTTACTACATTCTAGTGTGGTCTGAAAAATGAGTACGGAATATGTAAAGGGTCTATTTTTTTTCTTAAAAAAGGGGTCCACGGGTGGGTGCTTTGATGTCAACGATTTTGAGGGGTGGGTGACCCAACTTTAACGAAACACAACCCCTCCCCCCAAGAGATGTTTGCAATTAATCATGTTTTTGAATGGTTTTTAAAGGGGATCAAAAGAACAGGTCAGCATGAGTTTTTTAATGTTTTTTTTGGTTTTATTTTATCTAGGGTATTGTTGCAAATATTGTGTCAAAACTTAGAGGATGCAAAATTGAAAGAACTGAATATTAACTGAAAAAAAACAATTTAAATGTCATTAAGGGCTACTGTTCATTTTAGTCAGGTTTTTTAAAGCGCTATAAAAAACGGCATTTTTTTTGTTGTACCGTATTTTCACAACTATACCGCGCACCGCATTATAAGGCGCACCCTCAATGAATAACATTTTTTCCATATATAAGGCGCATTGTATTATAAGGCGCACTGTATTGCAAGGCGCACTGTATTGCAAGGCGCACTGTATTATAAGGCGCACTGTATTATAAGGTGCACTGTATTATAAGGCGCACTGTATTATAAGGCAAACTGTATTATAAGGCGCACTGTATTATAAGGCGCACTGGATTATAAAGCGCACTGGATTATAAGGTGCACTGGATTATAAGGCGCACTGTATTATAAGGCGCACTGTATTATAAGGCGCACTGGATTATAAAGCGCACTTCATTATAAGGCGCACTGGATTATAAGGCGCACTGGATTATAAGGCGCACTTCATTATAAGGCGCACCGTCTATTTTGGAGAAAATGTAAGACTTTTAAGTGCGCCTTATAGTGGTGAAAATACGGTCATTGCTATTGACTTCCAGGTATGAAGCACTCACGCACTACACAGTCACCTCTAGAGCCAGCCATTCTTGATGTTTTGGATTTTTTGGTATAAAATCTTGCAGTGGGGGAGGAGCTATATGATGGAAGATTTTGTAAACTAAGATGGCATCTGCTTATTTAACAGTATTGTTTCAGTTAGGGTATTGTTTGTGTTTTTTTAATATCTGACAGTGATGGTTTTCCGTTTTCTGTTTTTTCCATATATAAGGTGCACTATATTATAAGGCGCACTGTCTATTTTGGAGAAAATTCAAGGCTTTTAAGTGCGCCTTATAGTCGTGAAAATACGGTACTTTTAAATACTGTGAAAATGAATGTTTCACATATTGTTGCAAAAAGCAGCACACATCCAACAACATAATGAAAGACATTTCAAGGCTATGAACGTGACTTAACCAATTTTCTCTTAATTTTCCTACAATTGAGGAAGGTACATTTTTCCTGATTATTAGATTTGATGAAAAGAAAAGTTAATGTACAAACTTGGGGAAAGATGTACTTGATGGAAATCAATCAGTTGAGTCACAAAAGACAGCATTTATGAATTACTTAGAACTTTTAAATTGTTTTTTAAGGTGCTTTAGTGCACTTTTCAACCAAAAACGACTACTATATTATATATAAAAATATGACAAAGGCTTCCTAACTGAAAATACTGAATAAACACTTATTTTTTTCCTAGTCAGTTTTGAGTGAGAACTTTGAAACTGGAGTACCCGGAGAAAACCCACAATGCCAGGGCACGAGGAGAAAAATAACCAATCACTTCTATCTAGGAGCTATTTAAAGTGTTTAACCAGCTAGCCTAGCATAGATCTTTTTGAGATGTAGGAGGAAACCAGAGCACCCAGAGAAAACCCACACACACCCGGACGGGAGCAGTTTGTGCAAACTCCTAGTTGTGCAATTTAGAGTTTTAAACTAGCTAGCCTAGCATCCATGTTTTAGAGATATCTGAGGAAACCAGAGTACCCAGAGAAAACCCACACTAGCCCAGGGAGAACATACAAACTCAACAAAGTTTAGACCTGGAATCGAACCCTGGACCTCAGAACTGTGAGGCCGAATTGCTTTCCACTCTTTCACCGTACCACTGCTTATTAGTTTTCTTATATATTTGCTCTTCTTTTACATACATTTGCATACATATTTTATATTCCTTTTCACATTTTAAAGGGTTAATAGTAGATAGTATTAAAGTTTGTCTAAGAAATTAGACTAATTAAATATTTAATAACAATTTACTTCTAATTAAGGAAAATAAAGCTTCATTTCGTAAGTAGCGGTACCCACCGCTAGCCACTTTTGGTCCGTTACCATAGTTATGTATTACCCTGATCAGTTTAATGCTAACAACAACAAAAAATGTTAGCCGTCAACAAGCTAGTCAGCTGATACAAACTGCAAACCCAGATTGGAAAACCTAACATGCACGTTTTTGAGTACCCAGAGAAAACCCACAATAGCCCAGCGAAAACATACAAACCTCACACAATAAAAACCAACCAGGGAATCGAACCCTCGACTCCAAAACTGCGAAACCGACGCCCTACAACCACCCATCCACTGGATCACTACCTTAAAAACCCACCCTACAAAACTACATCGACTCGATTAATATCCTTCTCCACATTTTTCCCGAAATTCGAATCTTATCTAAAAAGTTTCTGCCCATATTTGGCACTTTAAGAAAAGCACCCACCCAAACAAAACACACTTCCACACTGATAATAAAGTGTTCTTGCCATTTAACTGCCTCTCACACTTGTCCTCACACATCCACAAACTGCGAGCATGTTCGGGGAAGTGCGATGACTCGCGGTGGCGAGAACCAGAAACTCGACGTCTACGTTTGACTCACTCTGTCTGCACGCTTCGGTACATTTTTGTTGATATCTTGGAAAGCAAAATGTGTGTATGTATGTGTGTGTTGATTCCGAGTGTGTCTGGTGCAAAAGAGAGATGGCAAGCAGTGATTAAATAGTAATGCCTGGCTTTCCAGAAAGTCAGCAGGCAGCCAGCTTTTAGCCTCGGTGGGAGGTGTATGATCGTCCCTATTATGGCGGCTTCGCTTTCCTGGAATGCAGACAGAGATTGCGGTACTTTTAACACACACACACAAAAATAAATGTAACACTGCATTTTCTCTTGACTCAGTGCCAGCGCGTGTTCTTTAAGTACCGTATTTTCACGACTATAAGGCGCACTTAAAAGTCTGAAATTTTCTCCAAAATAGACAGTGCGCCTTAAAATAATGTGCGCCTTATATATGGAAAAAAACAGAAAACCAAAAACGAAAAACCACCACTGTCGGATATTAAAAAAACACACGCCTGATCTGAAACAATACTGTTAAATATACAGATGCCATCTTAGTTTACAAAATCTTCCATCATATAGCTCCTCCCCCACTGCAAGATTTTATACAAAAAAAATCCAAAACATCAACAATGGCTGCCAATGATTGCGCAGTGAGTGCTTCATACCTGGAAGTCAATAGCAATTACCGTATTTTCAAGACTATAAGGCGCACTTGAAAGTCTTAAATTTTCTCCAAAATAGACACTGCGCCTTATAATACAGTGTGCCTTATAATACACTGCGCCTTATAATACAGTGCGCCTTATATATGGAAAAACAGAAAAACCAAAAACGAAAAACCACCACTGTCGGATATTAAAAAAACACAAACACCTGAACTGAAACAACTTTAACAAACTGTTAAATATGCAGATGCCATCTTAGTTTACACACAATCTTCCATCATATAGCTCCTCCCCCACTGCAAGATTTTATACAAAAAACATCAACAATGGCTGGCTCTAGAGGTGACTGTAAAGTAGTGAGTGAGTGCTCCTTACCTGGAAGTCAATAGCAATTACCGTATTTTCACCACTATAAGGCACGCTTAAAAGTCTTACATTTTGTCCAAAATAGACAGTGCACCTTATAATACAGTGCACCTTATATATGGAAAAAATATCATTCATTGAGGGTGCGCCTTATAATGCAGTGCGCCTTATAGTCGTGAAAATACGGTAGCATAAATTGCAAATAAAGCCTTTTAGAATAATTGTAGTGTGATAGACTGTCTCTGAACATAAGCGGTAAAGTTCGCAAGCTGTTTGGGTGCTTAAATATAATGTAACTTTTTGATGAAGACGAGGGTGAATGGCTGTGTGAGCCATGTAAATGCGGCGATATCACAGATGTTGAGATTAATGACATCATAATGCATGATGGGAATTTGTCGCCAGGTGGTACAAGTAGAAATCTGAATATAGCTTCATTTTCAAATGGCGCTATAACAGATATAAAGGTTAACAGTGACAGAGATAAAGTTATTAATAGAGATTAAAATGACAAGATGGTCTAATGCAAGGTTGCTCATACTTTTTATTCCAAGATCTACTTTTCAGGGAGCCTGGGTGGTGTCATTGGGCACTGAGATCGGAGGGAGAGCAGCTAAAAGGTGTCTCATAACCAAAAAAGGGCGTTAAAAATGAAAATTAAGTGGTTCAAAATCAAAGAAAAGACTTAACAAGTAGCTGAGACGAGTCTCGACCAAAAAGGGCGCCAAAATGAAGTTGTTCAAAATCAAGGGAAAGACTTGACAAAAAAAAGGGCGCCAAAATCGAAATTAAGTGGTTCAAAATCAAAGGAAAGACTTAAAAAGTAGCTGAAATGTGTCTCATAACCAAAAACAGGGTGCCAAAATCGAAAGGAAGTAGTTCAAAATCATAGGAAAGACTTAACCAGCAGTTGAGACTGGTCTCATCACCAAAAAATGGCACAAAAAAATTAAAATGAAGTGGTTCAAAATCAAAGGAAAGACTTAACCAGCAGTTGAGACGTGTTTCAACCAAAAAGGGTGCGAAAGGAAGATGTTCAAAATCAAGGGAAAGACTTAACCAGCAGTTGAGACATGTTTCATAACCAATAAAGGGGCCCAAAATGAATGAAGTGGTTCAAAATCAAAGGAAAGACTTGATAAGCAGCTGAGACGAGTCTCAACCAAAAAGGGCGCCAAAATGAAGCTGTTCAAAATCAAGGGAAAGACTTAACAAAAAGAGGGCGCCAAAATCGAAATAAAGTGGTTCAAAATCAAAGGAAAGACTTAACAAGCCGCAGAGACCTGTCTCATAACCCAAAAAAAGGGGTGCCAAAATCGAAAGGGAGTGGTTCAAAATCAAAGGAAAGACTCAACAAGCAGCTGAGATGTGTTTCAACCAAAAAGGGGCGCAAAAGGGACATGTTCAAAATCAAGAGAAAGACTTAACAAGTAGCTGAGATGTGTCTCATAACCAAGAAACGGCACCAAAATCAAAATGAAGGGGTTCAAAATCATAGGAAATACTTCTTAACAAGTAGCTGAGGCTGGTCTCATAACCAAAAAGGGTCCCAAAATGAAGTGGTTCAAAAACAAATAAAAGACTTAGCAACCAGCTGGGCCGTGTCTCAACCAAAAAGGGCGCGAAAAGAAGCTGTTCAAAATCAAGGGAAAGACTTAACAAGCAGTTGAGACGTGTTTTATAACCAAAAAAAGAGCGCCAAAATGAAGTGGTTCAAAATCAGTGGAAAGACTTGGTTGGCTAGCAGTTGAGATGTGTCTCATAACCAAAAAAACAGCCAAAATGAAGTGGTTTAAACACAAAGGAAAGACTTAACAAGTAGCTGAGGCTGGTCTCATAACCAAAAAAGGGCACCAAAATCCAAATGAAGTGGTTCAAAATCAAAGGAAAAACTTAACCAGCAGCTGAGACATGTTTCATGACCAAAAAATGTTGCCAGAATCAAAATGAAGTGGTTCAAAATCAAAGGAAAGACTTAACCAGCAGCTGAAACATGTTTCATAACCAAAAAGGGCGCCACAATGAAGTGGTTCAAAAATCAAAGTAAAGACATAACTAGCCGCTGAGATATCTCTGATAACCCAAAAAAAGTGTGCCAAAATCAAAATGAAATGGTTCAAAATCAAAAGAAATTTTTAACCAGCAGCTGAGACGTGTCTCATGACCAAAAAAGGGCACCAAAACCAAAATGAAATGGTTCAAAATCAAAGGAAAGACTTAACCAGTAGTTAAGATTTGTCTCATAACCAAAAAAGGGCGCCACAATGAAGTGGTTCAAAACCAAAGGAAAGACTTAACAAGCAGCTAATGCTGTTTATTAGCCGACACACTTCAATCTGAATTTAACGATTGTTAAATGAGTCAGCAGTTGTAAAAAAGAGTAAGTACTTCAATGTCCCTTTAGAAAATTGACACATTGTTCAGCCCTGAAGGAAGCTAACAGTCAAGCTAACAATCGTACCTGGTCCAATGTATCTTTAAAAATAAAATAAAAACAGCCATGTTGGATAAACTCAAGCTTTTGATGAAACATGGATGGCTATTTCAAAAGAAAGAGTCTCATGGCTGAGTGAAAAATATCAGAGTGAAGAGTAAGCAGCGCAAAAGGAGGCTAGTGAAGCGGGTCATTAATAGTCAACCAGGATATACCGCAGGGGGATCGGAGGCGGCTTGATAATTCAATCTGTCACATCGCCAGCTACCAGCCAGGCCAATTAACTGGAGAAGAGGCAGGCTTGAACCTCGCATTCCTTCCTTCGTCCTTCCTCCAGCTTTCAGGCTTTACAGGCTATGCTACATTCGCCGTGAGTAAAAATAGACATAGCCCTGATGAACTGTAAAGTTTTTGTCACGTGAAAGTTAGCGGGAATTATTTTGAAAGCTTTTTAAACCAATATTTGACTGGATATGTTATTCTAGAGTGGGTAAAGGTAAAGTCCAACTCCTAAAAAAGTGTGTACCGTATTTTCACGACTATAATGCGCACTTAAAAGTCTGAAGTTTTCTTCAAAATAGACAGAGCGCCTTATAATCAAGTGCGCCTTATATATGGAAAAAACAGAACAGCAAAAACAAAAAACCACCACTGTCGGATATTAAAAAAACACAAAGGTCTGAACTGAAACAATACTGTGAAATATGCAGATGCCATCTTAGTTTAGAAAATCTTCCATCATATAGCTCCTCCCCCACTGCAAGATTTTATACAAAAAAATCCAAAACATAAAAATGGCTGGCTCTAGAGGTGACTGTAAAGTAGTGAGTGCTTCATACCTGGAAGTCAATAGCAATTACCGTATTTTCACGACTGTAAGTCTTCAATTTTCCCCAAAATAGACAGTGCGCCTTATAATTCAGTGAGCCTAATATATGGGAAAAAATCAAATGTGCCATTCATTGAGGGTGCGCCTTATAATGTGGTGCGCCTTATATATGGAAAATACGGTATTTAACTTCTATAGTAAAGTTTGAAATAGAATAAGGCAGGAAAACAACAAAATGTGTACTGACACTGATAAATGCAAAAAATATATTGAATAAGTACTAGTAGTAGTAATAGTACTTCAACCAATAGTGGCCTCCACGCAGAATAAAAACAAAAAATCCTATGAAAAAATACATACTGTATTTTCACGACTACGGCGCACTTAAAAGTCTTAAATTTTCTCCAAAATGGACAGGGCGCCTTATAATTCAGTGCGCCTTATATATGGGAAAAAATAAAATGTGCCATTCATTGAGGGTGCGCCTTATAATGCGATGCGCCTTATAATGTGGTGCGCCTTATATATGGAAAATATGGTATTTAGCTTCTACAGTCAAGTTTGAAATAGAATAAGGCTGGAAAACAACAAAATCTGTACTGACACTGATAAATGTAAAAAAAATATATTGAATAAACAATAGTACTTCAACCAATAGTGGCCTCCACACAGACTTTTCATTACTATAAGGCGCACTTAAGTCTTAGATTTTTCTCCAAAATAGACAGGGCGCCTTATAATCCAATGCGCCTTATGAAACCAAAATGAATGTCCTCAAATGTTCCCGTTTTTGGAATTAATCAATATATAATCAACAATTAAAAATACAAATATTTTCTTAAGTCGGATTTTACAGATTCCACCTCACATTCTGCTGAAAACCTTCTTAAAATATTTTATATAATTTTATTTATAAGCTTTTAATACCAATTTAATGACATTTTCACGATTATTTTTTACCAATGTCAAACAATAATAGCGTATGCCAATTCCATTCCAATTACCATAATGTCTATACAAAACAAGAAGCTGCAATTTAGGGACAGATGGCCAAACAACAACAACAACCCTTATAATTATCAACTAATTGCAAACACTCAATGCCTATTCCATCTTTCTACCAAATAAAACCTGAGTAATACTTCAATTTCACTCCAAAAATGGCGATAAACAAAGCAAAATAAGAAGCCATTTTTCATTACTCCATCCCACACAAGCTTTTACTGTTCATCTGAAAATGACTACTTTCAGTACCTAATAAAAATCCACTCATTAAAAGCTCTTAAGTAAGCCAACAAATACATTTTTTTGCGTGAGCTTAATGCGGGAAGAAGGCGGAACATTTCTTGCAGCAGAAATGTATTCGTGATGGTAAAAATAATGAATGATAGAAGAGTTTGAAAAGAGATTTTAGAAACATGGTCCTAGAATTGTGAAGGAAGTATGACAGCTAGCTACAGGGACTGAATTCAAATGAAAAAAGCATCAGAATAAGCCATAAAGTATTTAACTGGTTTTAATCAGGAATCTGTCACAGTTGTACGCAAAAAAAAAACTCTCACAGAAGAATAGCACAGCAATTGTCAAAGTTAAATCTGTCCTTGTCCTTCACCCAATCAAATAAATTATCCACCGTTTTTTGGAATGTTACTTCAAACAGCCATCTAACAATCATGTTTTTATTTTATTTTTTAGATCATCCATTGGAGAAACACCGATTTCCTTTACATTATTGTACTATTCAATCATTTAGTAATTGTTAGTGGAGCCTACCTTGTGCAAAGGATGTGTGAAATATAGATTGTTTTGTGTAGATCGAGTAGATGGAGCTGAAGTAGTGGTAGTGGTAGTAGTAGTAGGGGTTGTGTACATTAACTAGATGGAGCTGTGGCAATAGTAGTAGTTGTTGTTGTGTATATTAACTAGATGGATCTATAGTAGTAGTAGTAGTAGTAGTAGGGGGTTGTGTACATCAACTTACTAGATGGAGCTATAGCAGTAGTAGTAGTTGTTGTGTATATTAACTAGATGGAGCTATAGTAGTGGTAGTAGTAGTAGGGGATGTGTACATCAACTAGATGGAGCTGAAGTAGTGGTAGTGGTAGTAGTTTTAGGGGTTGTGTACATCAACTAGATGGAGCTGCAGTAGTAGTAGTAGTTGTGTACATTAACTAGATGGAGCAATAGTAGTGGTAGTAGTAGCAGGTGTTGTGTACATTAACTAGATGGAGCTGTGGTAATGGTAGTGGTAGTAGTAGTGGGTTGTGTACATACACTGGATGGAGCTGTGGTAGTGGTAGTGGTAGTAGTGGGTTGTGTACATACACTAGATGGAGCTGTAGTGGTAGTAGTGGGTTGTGTTAAAGATCCACTAAATGGGGCTGTAGTAGTAGTAGTAATATGGGGTTGTGAACATCAACTAGATGGAGCTGAAGTCATGGTAGTAGTGGGGGTTGTATACATCAACAAGATGGAACTGTAGTAGTTCTGTAGTAGTAGTAGTGGGTTGTGTTATGGATCCACTTGATGGTGCTGTTGTAGTAGAAGTAGTAGTGTGGGGTACATTAACTAGATGGAGCTCTACTAGGAGTATTAGTAGTAATAAGGGGTTGTGTACATACAATAGATGGAGCTGTAGTAGTAGTAGTAGTGGGTTGTGTACATCAACTAGATGGAGCTATAGTAGTGGTCGTAGTAGTAATGGTATTGGGTTGTGTACATTAACTAGATGAAGCTATAGTAGTGGTAGTAGTAATAATTGTAGTGGGTTGTGTACATTAAATAGATGGAGCGCTCTAGCAGTAGTAGCAATAGGAGTTGTGTACATACACTTGATGGAAATGTAGTAGTAGTATGGGTTGTGTACATCAACTAGATGGTGCTGTGCTAAAGGGAATTCCCTGCTGGCTTTTAAGAAAATGTATTTTTCTTCTCTTAGAAGATTATTTTAGTTACACCTTATAGTGCAAAGTTAGCTATGCCTTATAATGTAAAGAATACAAAAATGAAACAACTTCAACTCACTTGCACGTGATGAAGACGAAGAATCACTGCTGGTGTGGAACCAATTCTAGCTCCTCTTCATCACTCAGAGTCGCTTTAGTGATGATGACTTTTTGAGGTTAGTGCAGGAGGGACCTGAAAATGACGCACATTTTCAAATCGGCATCAACGAAAAACATTGCTTCCTCTACAGCTGGGACGATTAAAAAATGTAACGCGTACGTACGTGCACACAAACAAGATACAAATAAAATATGAAACGGTAAAAAAAGTTGAGGAATACGAACATCAAGAAAAAGCGTGTTTTTCCACTTAATAAATTGGCAAAGGGAGTATTTGTTTGATGGTGACAGATTTCTACCGTGTTTGTCTTCGAACAAGTCGACGGTCTCAATTAGTGGCAAAAAATCGGGTATTCCTGGCTCTGTGTGGGTAAACAAACTTTTGTCGTTATGCCGTTGACTTCACAAAGGAAGATTACAAAAGAACGTAAAGGTGGAGACAATGGAACACGGGTGTTATGTAAGCACGGAAAACTTATGATTAGTTTTTTTGCGGAAACCTGGTTAAAACTGGCATCAAAGTTTGCCAAGTATATCAAAAAAAATTTCAGGCATAACATTTTTAACAACATGAAATGTCAAGGAGTTTGCTCATTAGCCGACGCCCCTTTTGGTAGTCACGTCTGCCTGACACTTGGAAAATGAAATTAAATTTGCCCAAATAATTTAACGTTTTGATTTGTTAAAACATCTTTCTTTTCTAAAAGTATCAAATTAACTACCATATTTTCCCGACTATAAGGCGCACTTAAAAGTCTGACATTTTCTCCGAAGTAGACAGTGCGCCTTATAATCCAGTGCGCCTTATATATGGAAAAAAACAGAAAACCAAAAACGAAGAACCACCACTGTCGGATATTAAAAAAAACACAAACGCCTGGACTGAAACAATACTGTTAAATATGCAGATCATCTTAGCCATCTTAGTTTACAAAATCTTCCATCATATAGCTCCTCCCCCACTGCAAGATTTTATCCAAAAAAATGCAAAACATCAACAATGGCTGGCTCTAGAGGTGACTGTAAAGTAGTGAGTGCCTCATACCTGGAAGTCAATAGCAATTACCCTATTTTCACCACTATATGGCGCACTTAAAAGTCTTTCATTTTCTCCAAAATAGACAGTGCGCCTTATAATCCAGGGCGCCTTATATATGGAAAAAACAGAAAACCAAAAACGAAAAACCACCACTGTCGGATATTAAAAAAATACAAACGCCTGAACTGAAACAATACTGTTAAATATGCAGATGTTATCTTAGTTTACAAAATCTTCCATCATATAGCTCCTCCCCCACTGCAAGATTTTATACAAAAAAATGCAAAACATCAACAATGGCTGGCTCTAGAGGTGACTGTAAAGTAGTGAGTGCCTCATACCTGGAAGTCAATAGCAATTACCGGATTTTCACCACTATAAGGCGCACTTAAAAGTCTTCAATTTTCTCCCAAATAGACAGTGCGCCTTATAATACAGTGCGCCTTATAGTCGTGAAAATACGTTAATCAGGCTCAAAAACATTGGGTCTACTTTAACAAGATTATTTTTGGAGTTTTGGTCAAAATGTTGTTGATCGCTGATACTGTAATGCCTTGAGATACGAGTGCTCTAACATACAAGGAATTTGAGATACGAGTAAAATTCCGAGCAAATGTTTGCCTTGAGATACGAGATGAATTTTGAGATAGGAGTAAAATTCCAAGCAAATATTTGCCTTGAGATAAGAGTCAAATTTTGAGATACGAGCATATGAGATAGCTAGGTGGCCGAAACGCGAGAGGTCACTTATGATTTCCACGTCTTTCTTGCCGAATCTCTTGTGAAAAGATCTCTACGAGTACTGGGTGGAGCATTGCATTTTTTCATTATTTTGCGTTGTTCAGTCAAAATTAAAGGAAACAAAATGGATCAAAAACAAGCCAGGGAATGAAGGGTAGTGGGAAGAAAATACGTATGATGATAATCGATATTAAGTATGAAATAATTAAAAAACATGAGTAGTATACGCATGACTGAGGTGGCTTGCCAGTTATTTATTATTAAGATTTAAATTTAGTGTAAAATAAGATTAAAACTTTTTTAAGTGTGTGTGTGGGGAGGGGAATCTAAGTTCATTTAAGTTAAATTTAACGTAAGATTAAAACTTTTTTAAGTGTGTGTAGGAATCTAAGTTCATTTAAGTTAAATTTAACGTTAAAATTATGTTACAAGAGTGTTGGGTTTATTCTGTTTTACTATTATAATAGTTATATTAATTCATTTCTTTATTAAATCATTCTCTTTCTTTTCTCTGTATTAATTCATTACTTTGTTAAATCATTCTCTTTCTGTTTTTCAAAAGTGTTGAGGTCACACCAAGTCATCTTTAACCTAGACAGCCTGTTCCAGGATGGTTATACAAACAATCCACCCAATCTGGGTCCTTGAGATTTGGTGGGCCCTTGGTGACGAGGACAGGGCTATTCGGACAATAACAAGAATATTGTTATCGTTATGTAACCGTACACTTCGGGTTTTTCTGTATGTAACGATGATATGATTATGATTATATTATATGATTCTTAGGTCAAGGAGGTTGTATAATTACTCTAATCTAAATGTTGTTAGGTCTAGTCCCTGTTTTTGTTATTAGTAAAATACTTTGATTGTTATTGTAGTCCCAGATGTTGTTTTTACTCATACGTGATGGAATGATCAACAACTCTGTAACTTGTGACCATAAGAATGGGACGAAAACGTCTATTCGAGAAGACGTTCGGAAGTTGTAAGGGACACTTGCTGTAATGCTCCCCTCCGGAGGCTTTTACCTGTTGTATCCATTTCTATTTAATTAAATGTCAATAATTGAATAAGATGTCTTCCTGCAGTTATTGATAATTACGGACGAAGGTAATTATTAATGAACCTGACAAAGAGCATCCGTCAAGTCTCTCTCTCCCATCAATGAACTCCTGATCAATGTCTTATATTAATATTAAAAATCATAACCACTTGTTATTTGTTATTCTGTTAATAAATGATGAATTACCACCAATAAAAATATGTTTTTCCATTGTAATATCCAGTTTTTTTATGTTTTCTTTCCCCAGAGAGTAAAAACAAATTAATATGTATTCCGTTAATTTCTATGCAAAACAAAAATTTGAGATACAAGTAACTCAACATACAAGCTCAGTCCCTGAACACATTAAGCTCATATCTCAAGGTATAACTAGAAATACATATATACACACACAGATAGCAACATCATGTTATGAAACCTATAAAAAAAAAACATAAATTATTCATATATTCATTTTCTTAACCGCTTATCTTCACAAGGGTCATGAGGGGGGTGCCGGAGCCTATCCTAGCTAAGTACAGACACCAGGCCAGCATCTTACCCCGAACGAGGAAACGTGAGGAAGTAAAAAAACTGCCCATATCTCCCTGGCGACAGCTCACGGGGGTGCCGCAGGTAAGAAATCAAACAAGGAAGTAGAAGCTCCAAAACATTTAAAATGGAAGTGATGCTGAGTCTCGCAGTGGTCGGTGGCTTATCTCTCCTCAAACACCTGCCATGTCGCCTTCTACTTATCCTATGATTACAGCTGTAGCCCTTTTAGTGTAATTCACCAAAAAAATGGATTCTTGAAATACATGGGATTTTACACAAGGAAGTGAGAGGTTGAGAGGAATTAAGCTGAGGAGAGGAGCTAAAATAGTATTCAAGTTGGGAAGGGGAATATGCTGTTCTCAGATTGGGATAAATAAGTAAAGATGGCGTAAAAAGGAAAAAGTCCAAAAGGAAGTTAGATAAGTAGTACTTTGTGACATATTTGACTCCCAAAACCGTCTATTGATATGATATCCAGCATACCTGGCAACTTATAAGTTTTTCCAGTAAGTTTTTTTCATCATTTCAAATTGTGTATGTGGTATAACAACTTTTGTACAGGATTTTTAAAGTACTTTTTTGTAAAAACCGATCTGACAAACTCATTATACTGCATTATTTTATAAAAGTTTATTCACGTGGTACAGAATACTGCAATTCAAGTTTCCCAGATTGATTGAAAACAATAGAAAAGCCTTGTTGAATTGGTGAGCTCTCCCTAGTGTTAAAGACGAGAAGTGCAACAACATTTGATTTAACTTCAGCTACTTAGTGGGCCATATTCATAGCTGTCAACACATACTTTTTTTGAGTATTTCAAATTGTGTACCCCTTATAACAACTTTCGTACTTTTGGTCTGCGGGCCGAATACGGCTTAATTTGAGATCAAGCGGGTCGGACCAGTAAACTCATTGCAAACTGACATAGAACTAACAATAAGCCCACTTTTTTCCTTTATATTAGTCACTAATACTAATAATTAGTGCAAAGAATGAGTAAATTATCAAAAAGTTTATTAACAGAATTTTCCTTTTACAATATGAACAATATACAATAAACAACCTTTTACCAGGTCAAGGTTGTCCTAGTTCCGTCGCAATGTTGCTTTCATGTTATCTGCACGTACTAAAACACCGCACCCCTAGCAGATAATACAAGAACTACAAATTTTAAAGAAAATTCTGGTTTTTTTTTTACAGTGCATCTTTCTTCCCCGGGCCGTACCAAACCACCAGACGGGCCGGATCCGGCCCGCGGGCCGTATGTTTGACACCCCTGGTATAACCGATCTCGTTTCAGCCATTTTGGTTCTAATCCGGATCGTCTCGGTCACTGGTAGGACATGAAAACATAATTGTTTAATATTGTCATGCTTTAAGCATGATATGTCAATCATGTCTGCCTTTTCACTAGTGTATAAATATAGCGTGTCAGCAAGCAATGTACCCAGACAGTCAACCTGTCAGCGTCATACAGCAACATCTACAGAATCTTGAATTTACTGCACACTGATTGGCCAAGCCGTCTACTTGTGAGTAAATATGTTTAGCATAGCATTTGTTATCGCTTCATAAATATAATTGCCATCATTAATAAGGGGAGCAATTGGCCGAGGTTGACATTACAATTGTTTGATTAACCATCATTGCAGGATAAAACTACAATTGAATTTTAACTTGACTTAATTCCTTTTTTATTGTATATTTAAATCTTTTCATGACTACTTCTTCAAATATTCATTGAAACCTTTTCATTGTACATTGTAGAAAGACCATAAAATGCATTGCATTCAATAAACTTTCCCGCAAAAAGAGAAAACGAATAGCGTCATTCCTGTTAGCTATGACGCTAAAATCATAAAACACAGTACTGTGAACCCAAATTAAATTAAGCATTTCAATTAAATCCCAACGTTGAAGTTTCTCACCCACCCACTGCCAATCTGTCAATCATTATATTGTCTTTTTTTTCCGTTGAGCCTCCTGTCATTTTTTTCTTTGTATGGAGACCCCCAGACAGCCCATCCAACCAAACATGGTGTCTCAAAAGTGTTCATTAAGTAAATCACAAGCCAAATAGTTATAGAATGTCAAAGGGAAAGCAATGGTGCCCTCTGGTGGTCATCTATCGACATGGGTCAAAATATATAGATATTTTTTTTTTCATGGAGGGGTCCAAGTCTTAAAACATGTTTCATTTCTGAACCGATTTATCCTCTCAAGGGTCGCAGGGGGTGTCGGAGCCTATCATAGTTGACTTCAGGCACCAGGTGGCGTACATCCTGAATCAGTGGTCAGCCAATGGCAGAGCATGTAAGAGACAAAATTCATTCATTTTCTGAACCGCTTTATCCTCACAACGGTGCGGGGGTGCTGGAACCTATCCCAGCTAACTACTCTCAAACTTTGCTAACCACTTTAACCGTATTGCCAGATTGAAATCTAAAGATATCTATAGTAATGACTATCAGTAATATTGTGGTTAATTAAGAGCAAACATGGCCGCGATAATTGAAAAAAGTAGGGTCACCCCTATAATAACTACCTTTATTTTTTCTTCAGTCCTTGTAGCAAGAGTAGCTTGCACTTACGTATTACAGCGTAGCTTTTCACATTTTTATGAACTTAAAAAATTAATAATAATAAATAGCAGAAATAAAAATCGCAAAAGTAGGGAATTTGCAATAAGTGAAGTCGCGATAATCGAGGGAAGACCGTATATGTCAAGGGTGGGCAAACTTTTGGGTCGGGGGCCACCACATTGACTTTAAAAATGTGACAGATGGGCCTGGGTCAGCACAAGATACGATAACATATAAAAAAGTGCATCCGTTAACAGTACATAAGAAACATAAACAGAAAAAAAGGACTAAAGTATTAACATACTCATTATTAAAGTAAAAAGTATAAAGTACAAAGTCAAGTAAAAAGGAATGTATTAAGAAATATTAAAATGTCATTTAAAAAAAGATAAAGGAACTGTAAAACACGAAAAACAAAGAAGACTGGACAGAACTACTGCCACTGGCTTCCGTGTGACGGCGCCATCTTGGGGATAAAATTAATAAAAAATTAAAACTATTTGGACAACATCGGCGGGCCGGATTAAAACGCCTCACAGGGCTGAATGTGGCCCACGGGCCGTAGTTTGCTCATGTCTGGTATATGTCATATATACAGGATTTAGTTGTGGTTGATGTATTTTTCAAACCAGCTGCAGGAATATTTGATATCTTTTTGTGTACCCAAGGAACACATGGCAGTAGAGTGGCCTTTTGAGGGACCTGTGGAGACAGATGGGTAGAATCCACAAAAGTGAGACCAGCCAAACGCTGAGTTGGCACTGGCACCCCTCTCACACACACACACACACACACACACACACACACACACACACACACATTTCCATTCTCCCAGGCATTCTCGTCTTCATCAAGTTTGGCATCGTAACGTGGGAGTGTTGAGGGGGACAATATTACAACATCTGCTGCTACCGGGAGGGACGTCACAACGCTATTGATTAGCCTCATTGTTAACTCCTCATTGGGTGGGAATATATATACACCATATTTTCACGACTATAAGGCGCACTGTATTATAAGGCGCGCTGTATTATAAGGCGCACCGCATTATAAGGCGCACCCTCAATGAATGACACTTTTTCCATATATAAGGCGCACTGTATTATAAGGCGCACTGTCTATTATGGAGATAATTTAAGACCTTTAAGTGCGCCTTATGGTCGTGAAAATAGGGTAATTGCTATTGACTTCCAGGTATGAAGCACTTACTACTTTACAGTCACCTCTAGAGCCAGCCATTGTTGATATTTTGGATTTTATGGAAGAAAATCTTGCAGTGGGGGAGGAGCTATATGATGAAAGATTTTGTAAACTAAGATGGCATCTGCATATTTAACAGTATTGTTTCAGTTCAGGCGTTTTTGTAATATCCGACAGTGGTGGTTTTTCGTTTTTGGTTTTCTGTTTTTTCCATATATAAGGCGCACTGGATTATAAGGCGCACTGTCTATTTTGGAGAAAATTCAAGACTTTTAAGTGCGCCTTATAGTCATGAAAATACGGTAATTGCTATTAACTTCCAGGTATGAAGCACGCACTCACTACAGTCACCTTTAGAGCCAGCCAATGTTGATGTTTTGGTATTTTTTGTATAAAATCTTGCAGTGAGGGAGGAGCTATATGATGGAAGATTTTGTAAACTAAGATGGCTGTTCTGCATATTTAACAGTATTGTTTCAGTTCAGGCGTTTGTGTTTTTTTAATATCCGACAGTGGTGGTTTTTGGTTTTCTGTTTTTTCCATATATAAGGCGCACTGTATTATAAGGCGCACTGTCTATTTTGGAGAAAATGTAAGACTTTTAATTGCGCCTTATAGTCGTGAAAATACGGTATATATATTTATTTTTTGTATTAGCATCCACATTAAATGTCTGTTTCCCCGTCATTTTTTCCAACTTTCCGCAGTTACGACTTCGAGCCGTGAGGTAAACGGCTGCGTAATTCCACAGTTGAATGGCTTCCTAATCACACATTACTAATCTGGCTTGACTCTCCCAACACTCATCCAGCTCGGCCTTTTGTTTGCTAACGCATTAGCGGTCTTGTGGATAATAAAGCAGACTATTGCTCTAGTCACAATGAGTCAACGGATCCAAGCTCAAATCTCATAACCTGAATTCTGCAAGCCGCTATTGATTTCTTTCATAAAGCCAGTCTCAGTGTCTCGTCCCTTCCTTTCGGCGACCGGTCGTGGCGGCGGCGAAAGGGGAAAACGCCGCGCGACGTGCCCCGCCTCCGCTAAAGAGCAATTACTCACTCTTTTATTGTCTCCCGCATGGCGTGGTATCGGGCTAGTCATCTTTGACGGCGGTGCGGCTCAAATTAAATTCCACAATCTGATAATGAAAGTCATTAGGTCTTTCAGAAGGCCGAACAAAGCATGGCGAAGGTCCGTGTAATAACCCCACCATTGGGAGAAAAAAAAAACATCAAAACTAATAAATATATAGGTGGGCACGGACTTTTTGGGCACAGTTTGTTAGCCTGAAATGTATCAACTTTTTTTGTTAAATAGAAGTACTGTATTTTCTTGCATATTAGCCACATAAGCCGCACCCTCAAAATTGTTTAATTTTATAATTTCTCACGTATAAGCCACCCCCTGATTCACGGTTTTAATAGAGAGTACAAATGTGTTAATTTGAAGGGAAAATCTAAAGAAAAAATACTGCACGTGGTATTTCTGAGATACAGTAATCTCTTGACGTTTGGTCGCCGGACGTTTGGTCGCCGGATGTTTGGTCGCCAGACGTTTGGTCGCACTGGTCCAGTGGCCATATGTCCGACCAGGACGCCCGGACGTTTGGTCGCCCAGACGTTTGGTCGCCCAGACGGTTGGCCGCCCGGACGTTTGGCCGCCCGGACGTTTGGCCGCCCCGACGTTTGGCCGCCCCGACGTTTGGCCGCCCGGACGTTTGGCCGCCCGGACGTTTGGCCGCCCGGACGTTTGGCCGCCCGGACGTTTGGCCGCCCGGACGTTTGGCCGCCCGGACGTTTGGTCGCCCGGACGTTTGGTCGCCCGGACGTTTGGTCGCCCGGACGTTTGGTCGCCCGGACGTTTGGTCGCCCGGACGTTTGGTCGCCCGGACGTTTGGTCGCCCGGACGTTTGGTCGCCCGGACGTTTGGTCGCCCGGACGTTTGGTCGCCCGGACGTTTGGTCGCCCGGACGTTTGGTCGCCCGGACGTTTAGTCGCCCGGACGTTTGGTCGCCCGGACGTTTGGTCGCCCGGACGTTTGGTCGCACTGGTCTGGTGACCAAATGTCCGGGCGACCAAACTTTTTTGCATAGTTAAACAAGTCGCAGACTTCAGGACGTCATAGATTTACAAATGATTAACGTCCACTAAAGAGAGATATGAATAATTTAACACATTTGGACTCTTCCACTTCTTTAACACCTTCCACACAAAATGTGTGAAAACCACTTAAGCACCCCCATTTGACCCACACCATAAAATAAAGAAACATTACGTCCATCTCGTCAAACGGCAAAAAAAATGTAAAGCCGTGTTGAATGAAAAAAAACACGCGTAAGTGGCCGTGAAGTGTGTGTGTATGTTCGCCAGCCCAGGTGGCGCCGCGCTCCGTTACAACACTTAAACCATTATGCTAATTATCCCTACAATTACACATTCATGAATTTGCTGTGGAAAATGGCATTCGCCGCGGCGGCTCCTGTCAAACTACAACGCCGGGTAAAATATTTTTAATTGCTCCCGGGCTCGGCTAGCTTGATTGTTGAGGCCGTTTTATACGGTGAGTACAGTTGAAATGTGGGTGCGAGACGGGATGTGGGTGTGGACGACGGGGATGTTACACGTGAAGGGAAATGTCAGAGTCGTCGCCTCAAAGGTCAGCGTGGAAATAATTAGAGCGAGAATAATTGAGAGTTGTTTATATGCCGCGGCGTGGAAGTGTGTGTGTGTGTGTGGGATTTGGTTTAAATAGTTTGAGTCGGGTTTAAGAAACTAATCTAGAAGATGCCATTGTAAAGACAGCTTGGCGGAATAGACAGGGAAATAATTCTGGAAAGTTGTTGATGGGTGTGTTTTACAAGGAGTTTAAGGCAGTTCGCAACATTTTTGGGTGTTTGTGTATGTGTGTTACAGTAATACCTCGATATATGAGCGATTTGAGATACGAGTAAAATTTCGGGCAAATATTTGTCTTGAGATAAGAGACAAATTTTGAAATATGAGCAGACAGCGGACATGAGAGGCTGCTCATAAGAACATCATGGCCACTGTCTTTCTGGTCGCAACTACCTCGTGTAATGTCTCTATGAGCACTGGGCGGAGCTTTGCATTTTTTCAGTGTTTTTTCATGTTTGTCAGTGCGAAGGGCGGAGCTTGTTCGCTAATTTGAGAGGAGTATATACTACTTCTTGTTGGCAAGTGGTAGTACGTTATCCTGTTGTGAGGACAATTGTTGTGCATCGTTTTCTGAATATTTTGAAGGGAATACAAAAGCAAGCAACTCTTGATAGGTTGCATCTGAAAATCAGGGTGGAGGCGGGGCTAATAGAGCCAACCCGGGAGAAGAAAGGTATCAAAATTTCAAACTAAATTTGAATTAAGTTTAGTGTAAAGTAAAATTAAACTCATTTTTGAGAGTGTCTGAATCGTAATCTAATTTCATTTAAATTTATGTATGTTATGTTATGATCACGTTGCCATGCAATCAGGTTGGAGGCGGGGCCAATAGAGCCAACCCAGGAGAAGAAAGGTATTAAAATGTAAAACAAAATTAGATTTAAGTTTAGTGTAAAGTTCGATTAACTTATTTTTGAGTGTGTTTGCATCGTAACTCAAGTTCATTTAAATTAGTTTAGTGTTATGTTACAAGCACGTTGCCATGCAAAAAGTTTGAGACAGTAGTTGTCATGATAACTTGTCCATATTACAATTCCAACATTCACTCAATTGCCCCTCCCAGTCAAAATGGATAATCCACTGTCCATCCCACATTAGATATCATTGGCGCCAACCCAACTGAGTTTGACACCCCTGTTCCCGCATCCATTCAGATGAAAGGTCGCCAGCACTTTTGCCAGAAGGCTGATGAGGTTTAAGCCGACAGGAAGAGCGACAGTCAAAAATATGCTTCGGTCGAAAAGGACGTGGCGTTTCCTAACAAAATAAACTATGTAAAAAAAGTCCAACATTCTCATGTTGTGTATTGGCGTCCTTTCCTTTGGTCAATATTGATTCAACTCCCTCCCATCTCTGTCTAGACACCGTGAACTAATTAGGCCTTCAAAATAAAGCGCGAGTATCTCACAATTAACTCCAACATGGTGCTCTTATGGCATTTGGGTTTCACTCTTCTCCTCAATTTGGTATTGATGAAATGCCACAGGGGCATTGATTGCCCTCGACCCGTGATTCTGAATCTCATAAAGCTAGTTTTGGTTGAAAAAAGAATAATTTAATTTGGAGTTGTTTGGTCATTTTCTTGTTGTTCAACTTTGGTATCAGTGGTACCTCGAGATGCGAGCTTAATTCGTTCCGGGACTGAGCTCGTATGTCGATTTTCTCGTAAATCAAATGAACGTTTCCCATTGAAATGAACTAAATACAAATTAATTGGTTTCAAGCCTCTGAAAAAACAGCCAAAACAGGATATTGGATTGGAAAAACATTTTTATTTGTTTTAATTTGCCATCTATTAACAAAGTAACACATAACTAGTGGTTTAATATTACTACAGTGTTTAATAGAACTTTAATAGGGACATTTTACTCGTATCTCAAGATAAATATATGCCCAAAAATTGTCTCGTATCTCAAGATAAATATATGCCCAAAAATTTACTCGTATCTCAAGATAAATATATGCCCAAAATTTTACTGGTATCTCAAGAGAAATTTATGCCCAAAATTTTACTCGTATCTCAAGATAAATATATGCCCAAAATTTCACTCGTATCTCAAGATAAATATATGCCCAAAATTTTACTCGTATCTCAAGATAAATATATGCCCAAAATTTTATTCCTATCTCAAGATAAATATATGCCCAAAATTTTACTTGTATCTCAAGATAAATATATGCCCAAAAATTTACTTGTATCTCAAGATAAATATATGCCCAAAATTTTATTCCTATCTCAAGATAAATATATGCCCAAAATTTTACTCGTATCTCAAGATAAATAAATGCCCAAAATTTTACTCCTATCTCAAGATAAATATATGCCCCAAATTTTACTCGTATCTCAAGATAAATATATGCCCAAAATTTTACTCCTATCTCAAGATAAATATATGCCCAAAATTTGTCTCGTATCTCAAGAAAAATGAAAAATATGCCCGAAAATTCACTCGTATTTCAAGATAAATATATGCCCAATTTTTTTACTCTTATCTCAAGATAAATATATGCCCAAAATGTTACTCGTATCTCAAGATAAATATGGCCAAAATTTTACTCTTCTCTCAAGATAAATTCATGCCCAAATTATTACTCATATCTCAAATTGCTCGTATGTCAGGGCACTCGTATGTCAAGGTACCACTATAGTTTAAGGCTCTCTCTGTCAAAAATGTTTACGCCCTCTGGCATAGTGGTTCTTCTACCTGACTTTGATGCAGGCAAACTGGGTTCAATTCCCACTCGTTGGCACTATGATTTGTGAGCGTGAGTGGTCGTCTGTTTCTCTGACTGACTGGCGACCAATCTAGGGATGCCCATAAAAAAATGGGACTGTAGCGCAAGAATTGCTATAAAAATCAATTAAAATCTCATCTGTCCATTGTTGTCATTCGTCCTTGGTTGGGGGGTTAAAACCGTCTTTTTCAACTGACATTTTCCACCCGTTTAAATGATGAAAGGGTATGTTTATCCCCCTGAATCATTTCATTTGTCAATTACACAGTACAGGCCAAGACGATTTTGTCACCGCCATTGCAAGACAATTCCCATCTGTTGTCAAAAAAGAGTGGCACTTTCCTATAATGTCTATAATCAGCCTATTTAATGCTTTCACCGAGCAGTAGATATCAAGCAGATGGTGAGTCTGCAAGGCACGTTGTACTTCACATTAATTGACTCGGGCTGTTGTCGTTAAGGACGGCGTTATTTTTTTACCCCGGAGGATCCTCGGATACCCGTGAGGAAGACCGACGG
Organism: Stigmatopora nigra; assembly: GCF_051989575.1. NCBI lineage: Eukaryota > Metazoa > Chordata > Actinopteri > Syngnathiformes > Syngnathidae > Stigmatopora > Stigmatopora nigra. Next base: position 1,956,348 of record NC_135508.1, on the reverse strand, counting down.
ACTTTCTGGGCCGGCCGATAAATCATTTCCGCCAGATATACAAGGTTAACCATCCATGTCATGTTCTTGGTTGCAATCATCCTCAGCAGACATGGAAGGGTTTTAACATGTAGGCGGATGGAAGAGTGCAAGCTTTGCGATTCTATTCAAGCTAGCTGAAGGGAAAAAGTTGGCCCCGCCCCCTCGCCCCTCGCCGAGTGTGCTGCGGCGGTGTAGATTTGATCAGCCCCCTGTTGTGAATCATGTTAATAGTCTTGCTGCAAACGGGGCAAATACAAACACTTCATAATGCTCAGGGAAACCGCTGGTGAACATCTGAAAAGTCTTTAAAAAAACGCCTACGAAAAGGAATGAAGTAGCAGGAGGTAAAAGATAAATAAATAAAATGCAGTGGAATCTTGAGATATGAGCTTAATGAGTTACGGGACTGAGCTCGTATGTTGATTTACTTGTAAATCAAATGAATGTTTCCCATAGAAATGAACTAAAAACTAATTAATTGGTTACAACCCTCTGAAAAAACAGCTAAAACAGGATATTGGATTGGAAAAACATTTTTATTTGGTCTAATTCGCCATCTATTAACATAGTAACAAATAACTAGTGGTTTAATAGTACTAAAATGTGTTTAATAGTACTAAAATGAGTTGTATTTCGGAGGGTTGGAGGGGGAATTGAAAAACCTGAAAACATTTAGTTACGAAATTAATTGGTTCCAGAACTGGTTGTGTACCATGGATTTTTTTGCAAATAGTTCCCCTTCTTCACTGCATTTTCAGAATTAATTAACTACTAAAAACACTACAAAAACACCACAAAAAATACAAAACCCCCACCAAAAAACACTACCAAAAGACCACGCAAAAAATACTACAAAAACACCACAGAAGAAACTACAAAAACACGACCAAAAAACTGCAAAAACACCACTAAAAAACTACAAAAACACCACAAAAAAGCACTACAAAACCACCAGCAAAAAACACTACAAAAACACCACACAAAAAACACTACAAAAACACCCAACACAAAAAAACACTACAAAAACGCCACCAAGAAAACACTACAAAAACGTCACCAAAAAAACTACAAAAAACACCACCAAAAACACTACAAAAACACCACCAAAAAAAAACACCACTAAAAACACTACAAAATCACCACAAAAAAAACTACAAAAACACCACACGAAAAAAACACTACAAAAACACCACCAAAAAAGCACTACAAAAACACCACCCAAAAAAACACTACAAAAACACCACAAAATAATCACTACAGAAACTCTATTATCTTCACCATTTCGGTCATTTATGAGCCGGACGTGACCCAATTGATACAGGGCAGGAAATGGGACAGACCCTGAACCAATTGCCAACCAATCACATGGCACTTAGTAGTAGTACTGCATAATAAATCATAGCCAAATCATGAACGCTTGACGATAGTTGATGCAATTACTTCCTGCATTCACCTTTTGACCTTCCAAGGTAAATGTAAACCGTCATTGAAAATGTCCTTAAACTGTCATTTATAATGAATGAGAGCCGGCCAATAGGAGAGCTCTATTTTTTTTAGCTTCTAACGCATTGGTCGGAAGATAAAATACAGTCAAAACACACACACACACACCCACACACTTGTAATTAACATCCCCAGTGACCCGAAAATAAACATTTATTTTCCCGTCTCATGCACACGAAGGTGGATTTTTGACACTGTCCTTTTTGATAGGCTGATTTCCATTTTCATCTTGGTTTCTCTTCTCCATGCGTCAACTGTAATTTATGCATCAAATTCATGCATAATTAATTTTTGAATTTGCCGACGTACGAAGTATTGAGATACCCAAACAAATACTCCGTAAATGGGGATGGTTTACGTTCCTGCTCTTTTTGAATGAACAATTAACTTTTCCATTCATTCATTTATTTTCTGAACCGCTAATTCACACAATGGTTTGCAAAGGGGGGTGCTGGAGCCTATCTCAAATGACACACTGTATTGGCTAGCTATTAGTAGCTAACAGTATCACAATCAGCATAGTGTAAAACCATAAAAATAATAAAAATAAGACTTTTGAAAAGACTTTTTGCACACCAAATTCAATTTTTTACACAAAATCAAGACAGTCAATCTGAAACAAATGATTAAAACAATATATTTGAGAGTAAAAAAAACAGTTTGCCTCATTCAAATCATGCAAAATCTTCCATCTTAATATCTGAACAATTAAATATGTCAATTAAAATGTAATCAGATTTCTAAATGAATAACTTCTGTTTTTATTAAATATAAATCAACCAATTTATTTTGATAAAATGACAAACTAGCATGGACCATCAAAGTGTCCAGCATTCATATCTGGCGCCATCTAGCATTGTGAATGGGAATAATAACTAGACCCCGAATTTAAGACGCTTTTTCATTCTAATTTCAATGCAAAAAAAAAAAAAACATCGTCTTATATTCAGGCCAAAATTGAAATTTAACCTAATGGTCATATTTTCTAAATTTAAAACTACTAATAAACCAACAAACTTAGTCAAAAAATGACTACACTTCAAAAAAGAACCTTAAAATGATGTCATTTCCCCAAAAATGTCTTCATCAGGACACAAAAGATAACTACAAAAAAATGAAAAACAATCAAACAGTAAAGCTTATTTTCCACATGACGAGACACTCGTGAATGAGCTTTTTGGAAGACTTCTGAAGCAAAGACACTAAAAAGTGCGTAGACGGATCATAATTGGATGACGGGGGTTTGTATAAAAAAATAATAATAATAAAATATATAAAAAAATGCTTGGAAATGTCGGTTCCACTAGCTTAGACTTGCAGCACATGGTGCAATCTGCCTTTGTAATTCCCTAAAGCACTCTAGGCCAATTTTCTGCTATGCTCGCACTATAGCTTCCAAGGAATTGCTTATGTTAATGTGTGCTTGAAAGCAATTAAACAAATAATGTGTCAGACATTTACTGTTGTTGTTTACCACCTTTAAATATTGACATTTTCATGCCTCCTCAACCATGTCAGTGATTAAATAAACAATTAAAAACCTTTTTCCTTTCCTGGGAATCGCACTCTAGGGGGGTAGTGTTAAATTGATATGAAATTCATCGCATGGGAGAATTAAAATTTGGAAGAAAAATATGAATTGAAGTACAGTCGTAGCCCTACTTACGAAATTAATTGGTTCCGAGAGATTTTCGTAACTTGAAAATTTCGTAAGTAGAGGTGTACTTTATATGTAAATTCTCTAATTCGTTCCATAGTCCACACAACTACCAACTAAAACACTTTAAAATTGGTTAAACTGTCCCAATTCAGTATGAAAGATGAAAAATATAAGAAAATGATTTATTAATATCTTATAGCATATGAAAATGTGTCCTGCACCGCTGAAAGATCTCCCTCTAAGAAGTTATAAGATGTAATACCTACGTTTTTCCACCAGATGGAGTCAAGAGTCGGTTCTACCAGTGTCGAAAGCCGTCCACTTTGCAGTACATTTTAGAATTTTGCGTGTGCCCCTTGTGTGTGCGTGAAAATATGTGCCATGTCGCATTTGTAGTTTTTAATCACTTAATAAGGGGAATTCAAAATAAAATAACGTTTAGGAAATGCATTTACTTTTTGGGTGATTTCGTAAATTTTTCGTGACTCATTTGCATACAAAAATATTCACATAAATATTATATTTATGTTAATATAAACATTTAAATAATGTGTGAAAAATGTTGCCACATCAGCTACTCATTTATTTATCACTTGTAAATTGATTATTTATTTATTATTATTTTTTATTAATTATCTTCTGTTTTTTGTTGTTGATAATTGTG